>NW_010249591.1:49494-51860 GCF_000690775.1 Eurypyga helias
GATTCTTCCTCCAAAATTCAGCACTCCTTCCCATATATACAATCAGTCTGGTTATCACCTGAGGAGTCAGTGAATGCAACTGTACTTGTCTTTGGCCTTGATGCACATCATCTTGCATCACTCTTTACTAGCCAGCCTTACCTCAAGAATTTCTGTAAAAATGCTTGGGGTGACAATACATTTCAAGAAGAAAAATCTGTCATAAGCTATTTCTGGTACTAACTAAGGGACTCACACACTGCCTGCAAGATTGCTCTACTTACTATCACTAAAAAGCAATGCTTATATCTTTGCAGTTCTCCATTTACCTTTATTATGCTGATAACATCTGAAAATATCGAGGAAGTAATTTCAAAATAGGTAGAAATCTTTAACAATACACTATAATGTATTACTCGAACTGATTATTTTTTCTAATATATGAGCTGCTATAAGAACAATATATATATTATTTTACAGTAATGTGTTGTTGTTGAATCTGAGGAGCAAGCAAAAATTAGCAGATTTTAATTTTCAGATAAAAAATTAACTTTTATTTAAAATAGTTATATATCATGTACATTGTCGTGGTTTAACTCCGGCTAGCAAAATACCATGAAGCCGCTCTCACAAATCCCCCTCCCTTCCTCCTTCCCTCCACCCACTTCTACCCCCACGGCAACATCAGTGGTTTTGTTTAGTTTTCCCAGGCTTGCTATCACTGACAGAGCTCGTTCGGAACCCACCAACTCCCTCATGAACGAGCCAGCACAGGAGTTAGCGAAGCAGCTAATGCAGGAGTCAGGGTGAGGATTACCAAGTGGACAGGAGTGAACCAGAGAGAGTAAGGGAGAGAGTAATGGCTCCCAGACCCCCTCCTCACCTCTGCCCCGAGCATGACGTACTATGGCATGAAATACGTCTTTGGCCAGTTTGGGTCAGGTGCCTGAACTGTGTGTCCCCCACACTGCCTGTAGCGAGACAGCAAGAACTGGGAACGGAGCTGCAGTATCAGAAGCGGAGAAAGACCTTGAAACTGGTGCAGGCATTCCCCAGTGCCAGCTAAGAACTTATCAGTGCTGCTCCCTGCATCCAGGAATTTAAATTAATAAATCACAGTCTTCCTAGCAGCCACAGTAAAGAGAGTTAACTCTTTCCTGGCTGAATCCAGCACATACATCCACGTCAAAAATAATATAGAAAGAATTTGGGATGGCTTATCCATTCCTTGGCTGCTCTCAATTTTTCCCTAGAGAAGTCTGCTTCCATTGTGACCACATAAGAGATCCCAGATTCAAACCAGACAATTAGGTTTTATAGATATCCTGTTATCTTCACGCTCCCTACTTGGTTTCCCCCCTGACCAGATTATTTCTGTGTATTCTTTTCAAACCATTTTGTTTGTCAAGGAATGTCTTCTTGGAAAGGGTAAGTCATGAGGGATAACCTGTAACTATGTGTGAATACGTAATGCCCACAAAAATGGTACAAAAGAACATTCATGTAAGTAGTGATCTTTGTATAATTTTTGGCAGTTAATGAGTGCTGAACCTGAAATATTTCTGGATTTTATTTTTATTACACTGAAAATAGATGTTCTAACTTTAAGTTTGCAAATTTACATGAAGGAAAATAGCCTTAAGAGAATATCTTTTCTCAGTGTCCTAAAATTTGATGGTTATATATGCGGGTTTTTTACTTAGGATAATTCCTTGGAATTATTTAGTACTTTCTAAGAGAGTAAGCACAATTGCAGAAAAGTTCTGTTACTAAATTTTTTTTATTTGACTTGGAATTTTCTAGGTGAAAACAGTGATAAATGGCAGTGTTTCCAAGGCTGTTGAATGATAAAATGTGTCTATATCAACTCTTGAGTCTTTTGTCAGGTACATTTCAGTTTACATGAATGCATCTTAATCATGCTTTCAAACACATTCAGTTACTTTTCATGATGAGGCAGAATAGATTGAAGCTTTCTTCCAAAGGCAAAAGTAACTAAATAAATGTAACTTAAGAATCATAGATAATTGCAGGAAAAAATAACTGAGCACCTTACTAAGAGTTCTGTGTGACAAAAAAGTGAAACAATGGGAAGTGGGTAGAGCTACATATTTTCAATATTTAATTACTCGCTTGCTCTAATTGCTCTCTCTCTCCCTCTGTATTTTGTACATGCACATTTAAAAAACATATACATACAGATGTATCTTATATTGGATTGGTACATAATGAAAGCTTTATATGCTGTAACAATTTTTTTTTTATAATTCCTTATGAATTTTCTATAAATGTTCTGTGTCCATAATTATGATTTTTAGTAGTATCTGAGAACCCTTCCATGAATTTTCTTGTATTCATTGACAGTGGTTGACACGCTGGAGGGAAGG
>NW_010249592.1:0-235 GCF_000690775.1 Eurypyga helias
CTGTCCCCAAAGCCATGGCCAATTCTCTCCAGGACACCAGGGCCATCTCCTACTCGGGATGTGCTGCCCAAATCTTTGTGTTTGTCTTTTTCATTTCATCAGAGTATTTTCTTCTCACCATCATGGCCTATGACCGCTACGTCACCATCTGCCAACCCCTGCACTACGGGACCCTCCTGGGCAGCAGAGCTTGTGCCCACATAGCAGCAGCTGCCTGGGGCAGTGGGTTTCTCAA
>NW_010249592.1:589-2345 GCF_000690775.1 Eurypyga helias
CCAGCAGTGAACCCGCTCATCGACAGCCTGAGGAACCAGGAACTCAAGGGTGCCCTAAGGAAACTGATGACTGATGGCTTTTCAGAAGCAGCAATGAACTGCCCATCTTTTTCTGCACCTCACTCGTAAGGTAACTCCTTACAGCCCCAGCCATTCCTGTGTATGTGGAATAGTTTATTTTACTTAGTTCTGACAGGAATTTTTTTGTTCCATTCAATCTGTAATCAAAAGAAAAAAATCAAGTAATAATTCATCCTATTTCTGACTGTTACATGTGACCCAGAGACTTTGTGTATATAAGGAGATTCTCTCTGTCTCTCTCTTTTGTAAAGAAAATATAGGACCCTGCAGCAACTTTGTTTTCCAAGATCCTTTCTCCAAGACCATTCCCTGGAGATTCAAGGGCAGCGCCTGTGTGGTTGAGGTGGAGGGGGCAGTAAGAACCCTGAGCTGGGGCTTCCTCTCAGTATGCACAGCATGGCCCAGGCAGCACAGACCAATTGCTCTGATGAGCTGCACATCCACCTCGGGAGCTCTGAGGAAGTGTGAAGAACATGAAGAACAGCACACTGGGGTTTTTACTCACAGCCATGATGGAACATGTCCAGGAACACTCCAACCCTTTTCACAACGTGCCTGGGTACATCCAGTCTTCCAGGACAGCATCCTTCAAGGACAACAATCGTGTCTACAAAAGCGCAGCTGAACCTGAAAAGAGAATGCAGTGGGCACCAAGATGAGCTGTTGATCCATCAGAGTGGGAGCAGTGCTGAATTAGTAAGAGTAGGTGCAGAGAGGTGTGTGTGCTCTTTGCCTCAGTTGCCACCAGCGAGGTCTCCCAGGCCTTTGAGCTTGGAGGCAGTACTCTGGAACGGAACAGCCAGTGGTCGATGAGGATCAAGCCAGGGATTATTTTGGCCAATTTCTCCGTTCTGAGGTAGTAACTGACACCCCAGTTGCTGTCAGCAGCTTTCTAAGGATCTCCCCAGCATGCACATGTGTGCTCTGTAGAAACTTCCGACACATGGATGCACACACTTAACATTGTCTGGATCTTTGGATAACTGCTCGTTGTCCAGGTCACCATAAGTCACCTCCAGCATGGCTCATTCTCTCAGGAACTGGATACCTCTCCCCATGGTGGTCCACTAGCCTACATGGCACATATCATCTCCCTTGGAGGGATACCTTTCCTTCACACCTGACAGGAGTCGCCTCCAAAGGCTGAGGCTTTGGCTCCCTTTTCTAATTGCTTTGTCAATGCTCCCTTCCCTGGAAAGGGATCCTAGTTGCTTGGTTTCCTTACTCTCTAATTCCAGGCTACTGGCCCAGTTATCCAGCATCAGTGCAGCCAGATGATAATGTGCCCACCTGCACAAATGCTGAAGTGTTTTCACATATCTCACAGCTCACTCAGGATACCAACTGGGTGGTTACCACCACCTTGTTTATGAGTTCTTCCTCTGCCTCCTCCCAAAGGAGTGACGGCCTCATCCCTTTCCTGTTCTCATGATGGCCCTGCTTCACAATAGTCGGGGCTCTGAATCTCTTCCTCCTGCTCCCTTTGAGAAATAGCTTCTTCATCCCTTCATAAATGGGGTGATTTCCTTTTCCAGAATTTCTTCTTTTGTGCGGTGGTGACTGATACCAGCACTGCTTGGTTGTCCAATTCAGTTGCAGTGCCTGTCACGGGGGTTGGAGTAGCCAGAGTGCCTGTGGCGTTGCAGAGACCCTCTACTCCCTCGGAGGGTACTGA
>NW_010249592.1:2502-3219 GCF_000690775.1 Eurypyga helias
TCCCCCCTGCCCTCGGACCCCCCCATGCCTTTCCCCCCCCCCTGCCAGTCATAACTGTCCATCCTCAGGGAAGGTCTCTGCATGGAATTCTGAAATTCCCAAGAAGAACCAGTAGAACTGTTTTAACTCCCCAAGGATGTTCAAGATACTAAGAAGTAGTTGTAACCGAGGAGAAGACATCATGGTAGAAGGCAGAAAAGGTGCTGTTCTGCATTTCCTCCCTAAAAAACCTCTCAGAAGTAAAATTGCTAACTATCTCCACAACCTGGTACCCAATGTACAGGAACGGCTTCAGCACATAACTGAGTAACACATGAGACTCCAGGTCAGTGTTCTAACCAACAGCTCACAGCAAAGCACTGCTAATCACAGCAGAGCACAGCAGCCTGCAAACGCCAACACCAAGTTTTACCATGTACAGCAAAGTTGAGAGCACAATGCAGATCAAATTAACTAATAGCATGACCCAGGACTGTTATCATGTCAAACCCTTCGAGCCTCATGTTGACTGCCAAAAATAACTGTTGTGGTTTAATACAAATAGCCTGACCCAGGACTGTTATTATGTCAAACCCATTGAGCCCCACGTTGGGTGCCAAAAAGGACAGTTGTGGTTTAATCCCAGACAGCAGCTAAGTACCACACAAGATCCTAAATCAGGATCCTGAGGCAAATCAGGGCACGGGGGCGAATGGTTGCAGGGTCAGGAGCACAGGT
>NW_010249593.1:0-298 GCF_000690775.1 Eurypyga helias
GTGAGAAGCTGCCAGAAGCTTCCTCCATGTCCAACCGAGCCGACGCCAGCCGGCTCCACTACGGACCGGCTGCTGGCCCAGGCTGAGCCCATCAGTGGTGCTGTAGCACCTCTGGGATAACAGAGTTAAGAAGGGGAAAAAACCCTGTACAACTGCAGCCAGAGAGAGGAGTGACACAGTGTGAGAGCAACAGCCCTGCAGACCCCCAGGTCAGTGGAGAAGGGGAGGAGGAGGTGCTCCAGGTGCCGGAGCAGATTCCCTGGCAGCCCGTGGTTCAGACCAGGGTGAGGCTGGCGGG
>NW_010249593.1:413-25541 GCF_000690775.1 Eurypyga helias
GGGTGGGGGGGGCAGAGACCCACCTGCAGCTCAGAGAGCACCCCACACAGGAGCAGGGGGTTCCCAAAGAGCCCGTGACCCCACGGGGGACTCAGGCTGGAGCAGCTGCTCCTGAAGGACGGCACCCCGTGGGGGGACCCATTCATGGAGAACTGCAACCTGTGGGAAGGATCCATGCTGGAGAAGTTGGTGGAGGAGTGTCTCCCATGGGAAGGACCCCACACTGGAGCAGGGGCAGGGTGTGAGGAACTGACCCCAACCTCCCCTTCCTTGTCCCCCATGCTGCTGCAGGGAGGAGGTAGAGAAATGGGGAGCAACGCTGAGCCTGTGAAGAAGGGTGAGGTGGGGGAAGGGGTTTTAGGATTTGGTTTCAGTTCTCTCTTTTATTCTGATTTGATTGATGATTAAATTATTTTTCCCCCAAGCTGAGTCTGTTTTGCCCGTGATGGTAATTGCTGGATCACCTCTCCCTGTCCTTATCTCACCCACAAGCTTTTTGTTGTATTTTCTCTCCCCTGCCCAGGCCAGGAGGGCAGTGATGGAGTGGCCTTGGGGCACCTGCCCCCAGCCAGGGTCACCCACCATTACACCAACGGAGGAATGTTACAAGCAGCATGGCAAGCGCAGCAGGGAATGCCATCCGAAATGGCTTTGCAAATGACATCTGAATGCAGCTGTTTGGCACTGATACCTTAACAAGTAAAACCTTCTTTGCTTTGTCTGGTTCTCTAGGAGGTTTTTTCCACCTCCTGTACCACGTGAGGCTCCCTGCCTGCTCGTGGGTTTTCACACCCCTGCTCAGCTGGGAATGTTTAGTCTGCTGGTATCAATCTCAACTGGATGGAAAGATAAAAGACTCCAAGATGTCAAACCCCTACCTGTTTTATTAAGGTTTGTGGCACCCCGCAGCAAGGGCTGCTGTTACTGTGGGTGTGGGGGAGAATATGCACAAAAGATCACGGGACAAACCCATAGGGAATCAAACTCCATTATTTCTCTTTGCTCATGTCAGAATTATGTTGTCTTGGAGAAGGAGTTAACTCAGACATTTAGTTTTAGCCTGAAGTAAATACTTCCCTAATTAGCCTTTTAAGGCACGGGCTATTTCTATTACCCAGACAGCACCAGGGCGGTTGCCTACCCTGACTCCAGAGTCAATGCTGTTGCACTCCGGTCTGGCATCTCCCACCCCAATGCTGTGGAGCCACAGCCGGATCATTGTTACTACGGCACGAACCAGCACCACTCCTGTGCTCCCATGCGTGCTTTCACCTAACACCCCCCTCCCCTCGAGAAGCTGAGGGAAGCTCTTCTCTAGGCCCTCTCATTCCCACCCGGCACCTGTCTGCACCCACCCGCTCCCTCTGCTCCCACCAGCACCCACGGGGCCCCCCCAGCTCACCAGCCCACCATGGCCATGGCCAGAGAAGCCAGCACGGCCCGTGCGTTTGCACCCCGGCAGCCAGACCTGCACCCCGAGCACAGCAGTCAGGCTCTTGCGAGATGTTTGGCACTTGTTCACGTGCCGAGAGGCAGAAGGGGGTGAAAATGAGTCACTCTGTGTACACTGGACATGACTGATCTTAAAAAACTTGGGTTTTGAAAGAAATTAAAACATTTTCATCTTTATGACTAAGAGCACGTCTGAGAGGTTCCCCCCCGCCACTGAACTGGTTATCAGCCCTGTGGCAGTTGACGGGGGAAATGGTAAACACAGCTGTAAAACCTGATGGAGACCGTCCATCTAAGCACACGGGGGATCGTTCTGTATCATCTAACACCTCCCCAGAGATGCTCCGACCGAAGACGCGAAGGAAGCACAGACTCATGCTCCTGGGTTAAACCGTTACAGCCCGGCAGCAACCAGGAGCCATGGAAGCTGTGGAGGCTGAAGTTGCTGAGGTCAGGGACTGCTTCTGTTGACACCACTGGCAGTGGTGTCAGAACCCCTCCATCAGCAGTGGGTCAGAACCCCTTTTACATATTTTGGGCAATGATTTTTCCAGACCAAGATCTGTCACTTCCAAAGGAGCAGACAATGCATTATCTCATTTGAGCAAACACCAGCGCTCAGATTAATTTAATGCTTACATCTAAAATTAGCCAGCCTTTTTAAACCTAGTTCCTCCAGGCTTTACTCTGGCATGATAATGTTTCTTGAGGGTGAAGAGCCTGCCCGTATAATGACAGGGACCCGGAGAGTTCGGTGACAGCCCTTCACATGACTCCGGAGCTCCCAGCAATACTGTTACAAAATGTTCCCAACTTTCAAACCCCTGGGCAGATGGGGACACCAGTAACAACCTCAACCTACTACAGGTGGTTTTCTTCATTCTTTCTGTTGTTGCTGAAAGTATTAAATTCTACCACTGGTCAGCAGAGCCCCAAGGGTGAAAGCCAGAGAGCAAACCTCGTTTCACCATCAACACCGAAGCATTGATGGAAAGAGTCCAGTTTAACAAGCTGGTCAGGTTTTCCCTCATTTTCACCGGTGAGGTTTTCTTCCCGCCCTAGCCTACCGGGAGAGTGGCGTTGCTGTGAAAAGCAGGACAGGGGGAAACCACCACCACAGCAACTCCCGACAGCCATTAATGCAAAGAATCCCAGCGCGAGGGCTCGTGCAACCTGGTGAAAACCTGCTGTTGCAGAGGCACCGTCCCAAGTTTCATTTAAACCATCCTCCTTTCCAAAGCAAACCACAGACACAGGTCTCCAAGGGCAAGACAACAAACCAGCACCACCGGTCTCTGCTCCGGGCACGAGCCGAGCAGGTCTGTGTAATACAGAAAGGAAAAGGCTGCTTACTCTGAGTGTCTTTGCGATCGGGGAAGGAGAGGACGGGGGAGAATCTGACTGAGCCTTCCTGCTGCGAGTATATTCTTTACTCCTGGTGTACAAGGACGACATGGCCTCTCGGGCTGGGTGTCTCTGAGAAGCAATACAAGCCTTGCTCTCCTGTTGCTCTACAGCACTGGGCAGGTCCTTCTTCCAAGGTCAGAACAAACTAATTAAACTATTCACAGCTCTGGTAATTAAACCCTGCTGTTTAGGGTGTATAATTTTATGCATTAATCTGCTGCAGGGAGAGCTGAGGCTCCACAACGTTTCTTGTCCAAGAAGAAGAGAAAGTGTGAAGGACTCGCAGTGCTCCAGCGCTGAGCGATGCTCCGTGCCAGCCTCACCAGTCGGCCCCCATCCCAGCTTCTCCACAAAAGCACATTTCCCCTTGTCCAGAGCGTGTGCCGCGGGACCAGAGCAATCTGCCCCCAAAACTGCCGCCGTCAAAAACTCCCTGCTCAAGAGCCAGCACTGGAAAACCAGCTGGGTTTATCCAGACACGAAGATTTTGCCAAGAAAAATAAAAGAGAAGAAACCCAAGCCCTGCCTTAGTCCGGAGCGCTGCCGTGAGCTCTCTGCCGTCACTGCGCAGAGCTGCACGCTTTAAGCGCAATGTAAAAGCATAAATCAGGAACAAACGCTGGTTTGGAAAGGGGCAGTCCGGATGAAGTTGTGTTTTGTTCCGTCCTCCTCCTCCTCCTCCTCCGCCCGGGCGCCGTTCCCCACGCGCAGGCTTCTCTGTCCCTCCCCGCCGCTGCCTTCTGACATTCCAGATCCTGACTCGCTCCTCGAGGAATGCTGGAGGGCAGCCAGCAGCAGCGATTCACTTTCAGCTTGGGATTTGGGCTGCCACTTGGGGAAAAAAGGGGAAAAAGAAAAGAAAAAGGGGGAAAAAAAAAGGGGAGGGGGGAGAAGGAGAAAAAAGAAAATAGTGCACGAGCTCCCAAGGCCTGGCGGGCGCGAGGGGAGGTCGGAGGCCAACGGACGGCACTTTGCAAAGCTGAAAGTCCAGCACGCGCTTTGCGGCTGCACCAAGGGAGCTGTTGGAAAGGACTCGGAGCAGTTCATACCATTAAAGGGAGGACACGCTCAAGCAGCACAACAGGATTTTTGTTGTTTGCTCATGAGCGTGTTTCGGGCTGCGAGAAGGCGACGTGGAGCTTGTGTAATGTAGACTCGTTCAAATGAGCATTTGGGATTGAGGAGGAGGGGAGGGGAGCTGGGAGAAAAGGAAAAAGGGTGGGGAGAGCACGCACCTCCTCTCGCAACAAACTTCCAACTAGCTCTTTGCTGAGCTGTGCTGCCGCACAGCCAGCCCACTGGAAAGCCGCTCCGCAGGGCTCCAAGGTGGCAAGCCCGCTCGCTGCAGAGGCAAGTGGATGTCCCGCATGGCCATCTGAACGAGCACGCAGGATGTTCATTGGAAAACTGTCCTCAGGCACACAGTGCGTGTGCTGATTTAACTGCTCTCGTACACTAAGCACAGGCTTGCAACCATCAGGCTGCCAAGCTACGTTTTTCCTCGCTGGAAGGTGTCAGCCCAGGTATCTGCACTGGGCCAGTTCCAGTAGGGCAGTGTTAACGAAGCAGTACCACACCGAAGGATGTCTCCTCATCCACACCCACCCGAACTGGCTACCGAGCAAGTCGCTGGGTCCCTGGAGTTAACCTATCCACGGTGCGCATTCTGCTCCAGCTCCACAGGCTGCTTTACCATCAAACGTCTTCTAGCAAGTGCAGAGGAGTACCTATATGAAATATTTTAAGAGTATTACTACACTTCTACATCTCTCTTGAGCTGAAATATTCCCTCTTTGTTGCACACTGCTTGGCAACCATGCAATTTTGTTGATACACAGCTGGGGAAGGGTGCTTGGAACGGCAGCTGCATTAATTCCTCCTGCCATCCCGCACCGTCCCTACCCAGGGCCAACGCAGCAGTGCTGTGCGACCACGGAGAAAGGGAAATGGGCTGCTAGATTGCCCATACTAAGAAAGTCACCTCGAGATCAGGTTTCTACTTGCTACCTCATCATAAGGAAGGAGGGGACTCATTATTTACTGACTGCAGGAGGGGGGAAAAAAGTTTGGAAAGGTCTAGCTCTGCCTGGCAATATTGCTGCATTCCCTTTTAAAGGTATGGAAATTAAGTCCAGACACACAAGAAGGTAGCGACAGGCACCCCGCTGCTCAGGGGGACGGTGGCAGGACCTTGATCTTTCAAGCCTCCATCTGTTGCAGTCATCACCCCACGCTCTGGAGTGCAACTGCCGTGCAGCAACAAGGCAATTGAGACATTTTAAATGCATATTTATAGGATCTGCACACAGGGGTGAACCTTTTGCATTCGTCTCAGTTTCTGGGGTTTCAAAACAGTCTGAGTAAGTGAAACTGGGCTAACCTGTGTGGCCACCAGCAGACTAGAGTGTCTCAATCACGATTACGAGGCTGACAGAGCCCAGCTTAGTCACTAAGGTGGAGTTAAACAGCTATAACTTGCAGGGTTTTGCTTCCCCTCCCGTCTACTCCTAAATGAACCATTGCTGCATCCCTCCACGGTCACGTTTCTGCTGAGGAGGGGTGGGAAAGCTCCAAAATCAACATTTCAGTACAGAACTCACAGCCCGATCCTCAAACCAAAACAAAACCTGAGCTTTCTATTCCCTACTAATTAAAAGTTAATTAGTCATCGAGTGCAGATGCCTCACAGATTGCCAAAATGCATCTTGGTGGACAATAACTCATTTCAAAGAGAAGGGATGCCATGAAAATTACTACCCTTATTAGCCAGGAGAAAGACAGCAGAATGAGATGCAATATGGCAAAACATGCCGGGTTTCATCACTGTTTCAACAAAGATGCCTAATTTATGTGTTTCTTCCTGCTGTTTTGTAGGGTTTACTTTCAAGTGCTCTCCTCTGTAAGGATGAAACTCGACTCTTCCTTTGCAGCAGCCTTGTCCTGATGTTTGTAAAATTCAAGGTCATGGTTTTGATCCCTGTTCAGGATGTTCCTCAGTAGGTGCCAGCAGCCTGGTCTGGGCTATGGCTGTGCTGCTGCTTACTTGGCTAAGCAGTATTTATACAGCTACTAGAAAGACATGCAAAATATCATCTTCCATCAGCACTTCCACAACACAGGACACAAATCCTGGAACTTCATGACACAGTGTATTTCTGGGCAACATCCCTTTAAAATTTCTTCTCAGCTTTGCGTGCAGCAGCACAACTATTTCCTATACGAGGAGCAATGGCTGTGACTGTGATCACTCTTTTCAGACATCTTTCCTTCCAGGGGGCTGTCCCTCCCTTCCTGGGGTAACGAGAACTGTGTTTGTACCCAGTTTTTTTAATTAGAGAGGAGGACCCATACCCAAGAAAATGATGTACCATCATTTTGATGTACCGAATTTTGATGTACCATCAAAAAGAGGATGAAGCTCTGAGCTAAACATTTGAGGGGAAAAATACAAAACCCTCTTCTACCTGTGTTGAAAATCTTTACCTATGAAACATGACACTGAAAAAATAAGTTTAAGCAGCACTGTAACTTTCCAACCTACAGCAGACAAAACCGGGAAACAACTAGGAGTTAAAGCCAGAGGCGCAGGGTGATGCTCTTGGGTGATGTGAGCCCACAGCATCTTCTCCAGCAGTGCAGCGGAGAAGGGAAGGAGAAGCTCTCTTGGGAGACCAGAAGTCTAATAAAACTGGAAGAATGAGGGAGGGTAGTTGCTATTTTTGGAACAAAGTATCCCGAAACTATGTCCTCAAAGTCCTAGCTGTCATTTTCCACACCAGCTTTACCACACTCTTGCATATCACTGAATTGCTTCCCATTCAGCTGACTTCTTTCACTGCCGGCCAAGCCTCCCTATCTCTCCGGAGCAGGCACGTACCGGGGAGCAGGCAGGTACTGGAGAGCAGGTCGGTGTCTCCAGCTACACAGGGCTCAGCTGATGGAGGGACTGAGCTGCAGACATGAACTGGGTCTGCACAGCAGCAGGATGCTCTCCGTGCCTTCCCATGGGGGCTCCCTGGCCACATGTGGGAAACAACCCAGCCAGGGCCATCCCAGCACAACAGCACAACAGCACAACAGCACAACAGCACAACAGCACAACAGCACAACAGCACAACAGCACTGCAGGCCACTCCTGCGTGGAGCAGCTGAGGGAGCTGGGGGCTGGGTCTGCACAGCAGCAGGATGCTCTCCGTGCCTTCCCATGGGGGCTCCCTGGCCACATGTGGGAAACAACCCAGCCAGGGCCATCCCAGCACAACAGCACAACAGCACAACAGCACAACAGCACAACAGCACAACAGCACAACAGCACAACAGCACTGCAGGCCACTCCTGCGTGGAGCAGCTGAGGGAGCTGGGGGGGTTCAGCCTGGAGAGGAGGAGGCTCAGGGGAGACCTGATCACTCTCTGCAGCTCCCTGAAAGGAGGGTGCAGAGAGGTGCAAGTTGGTGTCTTCTCCCAAGTGACAGGACAAGAGAAACATCCTCAAGTTGTGCCAGGGGAAGTTTAGGTTGGATATTAGGGAAAATATCTTCCCAGAAAGGGCTGTCAGGCTTTGGAATGGGCTGGCCAGGTGCAGTCACCATCCCAGGTGGGATTTAAGAGCCGTGAGGACAAGGTTCTCAGGGACATGGTTAGTGGTGGTGTGAGCAGTGCTGGGTTAACGGTTGGACTTGATCTTAAAGGTCTTTTCCAACCTAAAGACTCTATGATTATTCAGTGAACTGTTGGAAGGTCTCCGGCATCATCTTGTCCTTCACCAACTGACACTTTTCCACCTACAACCTGGGCACTACCCTGGACCATTCCCAATGAGCACCTTGGACACAGCCACACCGATTTGGAGGGTAAGAGGGTTTGGTAACACGGATGAGCCTTCCTGGCCAGCTGCTTTCAGCGCCAGAGAACAGTTCAGCTAGGAATGCTGGGACCAACACACGCACCTTTGGGGACGGGGTCTCACTGGTGGCATTGCCCTTTCTGTGACCCTCTCCTGTGCTGGGCCAAGCAATGCAAGAACAACAGGGCTGTACTGCAGGGACACAAATTGTGAGTTATAACCCAATGGGACAAGCAACACAAAGGGCAGAGGCAGGCACCAAGCTTCAGGTTATCCTCTAGACCCATCGCTATGACCATTTTGCTCACTTTTCTTCGAGGAGCAGAGAACCCCCCTTGATTGCTTAATGCAACCCAGGCCACCCCTGGTAACCCCTTCCACAGAGTTTAGCTGTTAATTAAAGCTCAATTAAACCAAATCTTCACAACCTTTGCTTCCATATTTCCCACCCGCAGAAGGACAGCAGGCTGTTCGTGTGCTGCGTCGTATTCCAGCCCAGGGAACCACTAAAATCTGCAATTCATTTTACGCAATACTTGTATCAATTCTAAAGATGCATTTTTTCTCATGACACTTCTCCAGAGACAAGGAGCTAAATAAACTACCCTGGCAGTCGTTTCCGAGAGCCAGGCTACAAAGACACTATATGCCCATAAAAGAATTGTTCCGGGTCTAAAGTAGTTCTGGAAAAAATCCAGAGAAACTCAGTATAAACATAAAAACCCCATTAACTATTGAAATATTGACATGGACTATAGAGAACAGAGTCAAGATTAGATTTCCTATTGCTTTTACGTACTGGATTGGCATACAAAGCTGAAATCCATAGTGTAAGAGTACTGTACTCCCCCCTGTAATAACATTTACACTGTGGGCAAAGTTTAATAAATCCTGTGATTCCCTTCAGCTCAGGACGTCCTGTATTTGTGACTAATTAAGTCCTAAATAACATGCAGTCTTCGTACACACTAAACAGCTCCACTGCTTTGTCCCTAGGAGAGTTTACTTGCCTTCCACTATGACCAAATCAGACATGAGCATTGTTACTGGCAAAGGAAAAGCCTGTGATCAATCTGCAATTTGGTCTGACAAGCCAGAAATACCATTTTGCCTTAACACAGAGGGCCCCACAGCCAGATGAAAGGTTACAGTACTGCGGGTCACTGCACCTCGGATACCTGCACACCGCTTGTTTCTTCCTCTGCGTGGGATCTTGCAGTAAAAACCACCTAGAGAATTATCAAAAAATTTGGAAAGGAATTCACCTGCAAAGGAAAAGCTGAGTCTTGTTAACCCTCCTGCTCTCACATCTTTATTCGCTGTACCCATCACCTTTTGCACAAAGAAATTCTGCTGGTTCTGTAGAGAAACTGTTCATTTCAGTGCATCGTGAGTTGCTTCGGAATTGGCAGCACTGTTACTTAAACCAGGAGATGCAACAAAATGCCAGTCTCTCAGAATTGTAATAGTAAACCTTCTTTTTTTGTGCAGCTACCTCTCTATTACCTACGAGCTTGAATCCAGTCTGCAGATACAGTGTAAGAATCCAGAGGGCTGCTGTTAGGTGGGACAACTCAGGGTCAAAGCTGCAGCAGCTGCATTCATGGTAATACCCAACCCACTATTATTCTGGATAATGAAAAGTTGATTGAAAATACATGCTATGTAAGAACCACTTTAAAACACTGTAAATAAATCACTTCAAAATTCTGTGCAAGCTTTAACAGGTTCAATTCTAGCTTTGCAGCATTTACTTAGAACTGAAAAAGGCAGTAATGGTTGTGTTCGGCAACAGAAGGCTGAAGGGCTGCAGCAAAGGAATTATTGGTCAGGCAATAAGCTGTGTTGTAAACGTGATGTGAAGGCACTGCAGCAGTTTGCCATAAATGGAATACAAACGGTAGAAGTGAACAGGCTTTCATCTGCAGTGCACTGACTAGGAGTCCCATGAGCAGATCTGGTGTTCTGTCTCGCAGAGAGGAAGCAGAGGGAAAGGATCTTCCTCTCCTCCCAAACACACGCACAGCAGCTGAAAGTCTGTAACTGCACATATAGCATCATACTTGCCCCACCTTTTACTGCCATCACTAAATTTATCACAAAAAGGCTGGAGGCGACACCCATTCGGCACACCTGCATTAGCATTAGGCAGTAGAAGCAGATAATTTTAGTGTGGGCTGAGAATAGCACCTTTTAAATATAAAACTTCAGAATTTTCTTCTTTTTGCTTTCTTACAAATATAGAAAACAAAAAGGAATAGTGAAGAGAGTTTAAAAGGCACCATTCTCAGCAAAGAAACAGCATTTTAGCAACTGTAAGGGTCAAATTATGCATGTAGGAGAAAACTCTTCCAGCAGTTCTGTGGGGCAGAATTCGGTTTTTGGAAGAATGGGCGAACACTGAAATGCAGCATTTGTAAAGGATGAGAAGCAGGGGAGCTCTTCGACACCTCAGGGAACCTCCCTAAATCCAGAAGCTGAGAACTGAATTTAAAGAGAAGTTTGCAGAAGAGGGAGCAGGATTTAAATATCTGAAGTTCATCATCTCCAGAAGGAAGAGGTGATGGCAAGAGGTGACAGAGCTGGATGGCAATGGTAGCAATAATCAGCAACAATAAAACAATGCCACAGCAACGGCCTCCTGTTAGAGGGAGACAGATGTGGCCATCACTGCTTTGCCAAAAATAAACGTCTGAGACCACAGGCTTGATTCCATTCAAGGCTGTAAACGCAACCAGGGTTACAAACCCAGGGGCCTGGAGCAACTTCAGCACCGCGTATTTTCATGCCCTAAGCCTCATGGTATCTACACACCAGTAGAAAAGCTGGTGTCTATAGATAATTTCTTTCCTGTCCACCCAAAACCTGTCTCTGCCTTTTCACAGTCAGGCTTCTTCCCCAAACTCAAACCTGTGTTTTGTTCAGAAAAGCAGCATGATAAAACCTGGAGAGATGCTTTCCACTGTCCACTCAGTTGAACTCAGAGCATTGGTCATGCCAAAAGCCAAAGGATTCATCCAGTTACTACCATTTCGGATAAAGCAGTCCTAGAACGTAATATTTCCCAGTCCAGGATGTTCAGCACTTGCACTCTGCAAGTGTTTACTGACAGGTTCCCGCTCCCCCATCCAGCCTTCTTGCAAAGGACAAAGCACAAACGTGCTGAGTTACAAAGGGGGAACGTAACAGAAATTTGCACAGTCATTAACAGGCCATGTCAGGGAAACTGAGAAAGCAAACACTAATATAAGAACCAGATGTAAACATAGCTATTTCAAGCTAAGGAACTTTCCAAACCATGACAGAAAATAGAAATCTTGGGGCACAACAGTCACGATCCATTTTGCTCTTTACCTAAATTCATCAGATCCTGCATACCTCCCACCCACCCCAGCCACTCCACAGCTCGGAGCCCTCAACATCAGAAGGATATTGACCACTTGGAGCGAGTCCAGAGGAGGCCACGAAGAGGCTCAGAGGGCTGGAGCACCTCTTCTATGACGAAAGGCTGCAAGAATTGGGCTTGTTCAGCCTGGAGAAGAGGAGGCTCCGAGGAGACCTCGTTGCAGCTTTCCAGTATCTGAAGGGGCTACAAGGGTACTGGGAGAGGACTTTTTCCAAGGGCCTGTAGTGACAGGACAAGGGGTAACGGGTACAAATTGAAATCAGGGAGGTTTAGATTAGATATCAGGAAGAAATTCTTCACAGAGAGGGTGGGGGGGCACTGGGACAGGTTGCCCAGAGATGTTGTGGATGCCCCATCCCTGGAAGTGTCCAAGGCCAGGCTGGATGAGGCTCTGAGCAACCTGGTCTAGTGGAAGGGGTCCCTGCCCATGGCAGGGGGGTTGGAACTAGATGATCTTTAAGGTCCCTTCCAACCCTAACCATTCTGTGATTCTATGATTCCATGACCTCCTGTTAGCTGGGCTGGGAAGCAGCCAGCTGACACACAGCAATGTTCTAGTGACACAGCGGCGTAACTTCAACACGTTCCTACAGGTGCTATTCCTATTACAAGGTGTTTCAAGCCCTTCCGACCTTCCTTCAACAGCAGCAGACTGTGGTGCAGGAGGTTATGTTCACTCCCAAAGAGGAAATCTAGGAACAACTAAAAAAGCCTGTATGTATAGAAAAACCAACCCACACCAGTGCCCAGCCACATGCCAGGTACCTATTATAATGAGTAACAAACATGTGCTGAGGCAGGAATTAAACCAAAGCTGGTGGGAAATTCCTGCCAGGAAGAAACTTTGCCGCTTAAGGATTCTCCATCTTGACCTACCAAATAACGTAGCTTCTGCCAAATAATGTTACTTTTAGCAGGAAAACTCCATTATCAAAAGCAAAAACCCAACAATTACTTTCCAAATTTGAGGCTCTTTCTGAGGAGAAGCATCTCGGAGGAAAACTCAGAACAAAAAGTGACCTTTTAAAGACAAGGGGGACAAGATATCATCACCACACTTGAATCACTGGAACACACAATTTTCCTACAGTGGTAGTTTCCAAAGGGTATTTTATTGCCAGGGAATTTGACTTCAGTTTTCCAAACAAATTTAGATTACTCTTCAATTCCTTATTAGCCATCTGGCAGTACGGCTTCTGCTTTTTGCTCCTCCTGGATATATACGGGAGATAAATCATCTGCTACCAAAACACGGACTGCACCACCCTGCGCAGTATGTCCAAGGACTTTGCAGGGGCTTTGCCACGGTGCCGCAAAGCAGCCCGCCAGCAGTCGGGTGAGAAGGGCTAGAAAGAGGCACTCAGTACGACAGATCTGAGTTGCACCGCTGAAGCCATCTCCTGCTGCCCCTGCACGATTCACCAATGCTCTAAGGAGCCTGACAGACGTGTCAACATGACACAGGCCACCCAGACATCTACTGCTGTATGCAGGAACTGTAATCCAACAGATCTCATTTTTTGAGGATGCCTTCAACTACATCAGGAGAGACATCCTCCCCGCAGCCTGCAGGGGAGGATGTCAATCAGCTCCCAGGGGGCAGAGAACCTGCTGTAAGTAGTTAAGCAGTTAGAGATACTGTTCCTTCCCATAATTTTGACCGTGTCATGAGGAGATAGAGCTTGACAGTTTCAAACAAAAATTAACACCATGCTCTGTTACATTTGTAAGCAACAAACGTATGCTGTTAACCTTTCAAAAGTTAAAACTTACATACACAATTAGACATAAGCAATAGTTAGATCGAGCCTGTCTTTAGGATACGTTCCAGGGAGCAATGCTGTTGCCAGGCCGTCGGGTCTAGGCTAGCAGCCACAATGACCTGGACCAGTCCCATCTCCCGCAGTAGCCATGCTGCATCCACACTACACTGGAGGGGAGAGATGCATACGCATGGCACTGATCCTGCACCCTATCTATCGCACTGCTCCAAGATCCTGCTGGGAAGAAAGCAAAAGGATCCTGGGACACTGGTGAGAGAGCTGCCACGTAAGTAAAGGGACAGAACCCTGGGGTGAAAGGGGATAATTTGAACTGACTGCCCAGGCCTGCCAGCAATGCCAGCAAAAGCCAAGGCATCTGGTGGGTATCCGATGCATTGCTAACCTCAGCGCCCTTGCTTCAGGAGAAATGACTTGCTGACAACCGAGAAAGATTAGTCACCTCAAACTACTCCGAAATTCCAAGATTAATTTACTAAACAAGAAGTTAAAGTTACCTTAAATAGCTATGAGTCTGTGACCTTGTAAATCATTCCTGGAGGACTCACTGTTTTGCTTCATCTTCCTGGGACTTGGGGATCAGATTTTAGCTGGTTTTGTGTTACTCGTCTCCATCACCATCATGGACACTGCTTACCGTTACACCTTCCTAATTCAGCCGCCCGGTGAACAAGAGGAATTAACCTGAGCTCATTTAGCTGCAACCCTGTAATCTGAACAGCAGACTTGGACTGCTTGGCTTTAAGCACAAACAATGTGTTTTCCCAGAGCCATAAATAGCAACTGAGGAGCAGATGATTTAAACGCTGTATCAACGGGGACAGTAAATGGCAAGTCTGATGTCCTTCTCAAAACACGAGGGTTAAGAAACACCGACACGAGCACACCAGGCTGGAGAACCTGTGAGGTAAACCACCTGTGCAGATGTGAATCCTTTTTTGTAGAAATAGCTGCAGAACGAATTTAAATTTCTATAGCATCTCCCCCCACCCCGTGAAGAACCCAGGGCACTCTAACACCAGTGAAACTGTTCTTCACTGTGTTGAGAGCTCTGTGGCAAAACGCTAGCATGTGCTCTCGCAACAATTTCTGCTGTTTTAGACTCAACCTTCCATTTGCCAGTTGTACACACATTAGAGATCTCCTCTCCTCGCAGCGTACACTACCCATTACAGCATTTTGTTTATAAACAGGACTAAACAGAGCCAATCTCTCACAGCCTTACTTTACACATAATTAAGTGCTCTATAATTTAGCTCTAGTCATGCAAATGACGCAGTGTACCACCTACGCTACCTTGGACATGGGCCAGATGGCTTCCCTCCCATGTCACACTGCATCCGTCCTAGATGTAAATATTCTAGGGTAAACCCAGAGAAAAATACTTGCCCCCTTACTCCTCACAAGGGACCCTGGGCTAGTAGCCATAAGGCATAGGATGAACAACACCACACAGTGCTAGCTAGATGAAAAGATTATTCTTTTCCATGAGCAAGAAGTTCACCTATTTTGTTCCCTTCTATTAGTCAACTTTCTCTTGCATCTCAGCAAAACAGCGCAGCCTGTGAAGAAATACCTTACCATATTAGGCAATCTGAGTCCAGAAAGTGGAGGACTCGGAGCCTTCCTTAGCTTAAAAAGGCAGTTCACAGGCATGTCTACAGCCTGCACAGCACCACGCTTCCCTGCGCTGCCAAGGGAAAGACGGCCATAAAGCAGTGGGCTCCGGGGGGTACTTTCTAGGACTTCGGGGGCTCCCATACATCCAGTCTGGCTACGACTAAAATACCACTAAAAGCAAAAACACAGGTGAGGGACAGAACACACCAACATCAGTTACAACTCTGAAACAGCTACAACATTGAGATGTTTAGTTTGCATAAGGAATTTTCCAGCTCATTGGTCTTCCCTTAGAATTCAGAGGATTAAGCTTAGAAATTCAGTTCTCCTAAGACAGAAATCTAGTTTTTATTAGAATCCAGTTGCATCTGGTGATTTCATGTTAACAGTACAATTAAGCAGAACATGTTATGTTTACAAAACAGAGTGGGCTTGAATGGCATTTCGCAGAATTTAAAATACTCACGTTTCGTACATCAAAGAACAGGGAGACAAGAATGGAGCCTATTTAATACACGTACTGTGATAATAATCCATAAAAATACGTCTCAGCGGTATTCCTGCATAAAAGTTGATTCCATTAACGTGTCTGGGATTTATACTGTGCTGCACACACTGTCCTAGAGGAAGCTCATGAGAACGGATGTTCTCTTTGACACTTTACTGCCCAGAAATTGTTACTTTACCACCACGACACCCCGTTCATTCCCCTGTATTTAAAGCTTTCCCTTGATGAACTATCTAATGCGGGTGAGGCACATTTGTAGTGCCACTACAGAGAAATGCAAGGAGATAAAGGTCTTTAAATGATTACCAAGATTTTTCTACTGCTGTTATGTATGGTATGTCATTTAAAATACACTTTTCTTCCAAATTTGTTCCCAATTTCTTCTGCTGTGCAATAACAATGGCAGAAGTCAGGTATAAGTCAAAGACAGAAGAGCTGGGGATAACAAAAACCCTCTCCAGAACATAACATTGGGCCATTCTCTTTAGCCGTCAGCATCTCCCTTCAAACGCTGCATCCCCCACTACAGCCACTGCTTGGCGGCTGCACTGCCCGTGTGGTACCTGTACCCGCTGGCCCCACCGCGGCTGAATTCTCGCTGCTGTTTCACAGCGCCAACCTGCAGGAACAGGGAAGGTTTCCCAGTGCCACCCTACCACGCTGCTCAGCCTGGCACTGCTAACCCTCCCACTCTTCTGCTTTCTGGGAAACGGAGACCAGACTGTGGCCAAACTTTTTCCCCATCTCTGGTTCAAGTTCAGGTCTCCCCAGAGCAAACAAATCCTTCCCAGTGGAATAACGCAAAAAACTCTCCTAAAGCTGCCTCCACAGGGGCTGTTTCCAGCTGAAGTCCTTGTGTCCTTCAACATTTATTCCACAATAAAACTTTGTCTGCTCTTCCAAGTTTCCACAGTGCACCCGAGCGGCCTGCATCCCAGGCAGGAAGGCGGGGTTGGTAGCAGAACACACAAAGGTTGCCTGACGTGACATCCTCTTACGGGACTGCTCGCAGTTGCCTCACACTGGGCTGGTTTCCCACGCTGGTGCTCATACCATTCAGCCAAAATAACTCATCCAACTTCTGAGAATTAGAACAACGTGTATTTGCTCCTTTTTCAGAAGCTGCATCTACCTTTCCTCTGCTAAACTCCAGCACAGTGTAGTTTGCAGAAGGGAATTTGAGTGAGGCCTTTTTTGGCTTCCATGAAAATCTTCCTAATATCAGCCAATGTATAAACACTGGAGGAAAAAACCTGCCTGCTCTCATAAACTCAGCAGAGTCTCTGGGGTCTGCAGCTAAAACGGGACACTTGAGCGTGTCCACATTCACAACCCTGATGGTGACACCCGCCACTCTAGAACTACTATTATTGACGAATTAATGATTATTACTTGTACTTCCTGCTTGATACTTGAACTGAGAGCAAGTAGCTGCTCTTTGGCTCTCACCAAACTGATGGCCAGTTAGGAGGACGGAAATCTCTTTGATTTGGATGTAAAATAAACCGGGAAGAGTGGTCAAGTGACACGATGCAGGAAGCAAGCAGGAAAGAAAATGAACTGGAAACTGGATAAAAGCAAGGAGGCCGGGAAAATGGGAAAATCAGCACCATCAAAGAGGAAGAAAAGTCTAACCCAGGGTCTAATGTACATGAGGTGTGTGAGAAAACGGGTGAGTGTGGCCATAAAGGGGCTAAGGGAAACAAAGGAAGTTGCTCTGCTATTAGATGGGAACCAATAAGAAAATCATGGCACGTATAAGATGGAGATTCCTTGCAATTAACTTGGGGAAAACACAGCATCATGAATTGTAAGAGACTCAGTGACCCTGAATTTATGGGCAGGAACACTTGCTGGGTTCTTACGAAGTGCAGCATACCCATTTACAGGAGTGGTGAGGAGTACGCTCAATAGTTTTCAGCAATTTTAGGACTAGACTCTAGGAAGCCTCCAAACCTGCATCTCAGATACTCTTTTGTCTTCATTTAGCTAATACGGGACAACTTCCCAGAAGAACCAGACATTCCCAGCAAGTGCAAAACAGGGCTGCTGGAAACAAGGTGTCCCAATTATTATTATACATTACAGACTACTGCTCCTTCAGTCTTTCTGTGGGATGGCAGAAATGTCAAAACGACTTTAAGGACGATAAATGGCCAAATCTTTCATGCTGGGTTAGGTGGAAGATTTAACGAAGCTGTGAACAGAAACTCCTGCGGGAAGAGCTGGGCTGCTCAAAGCAGGTGGTGCTTCTGCGGGAAGGAATATCCTGCATTACACGTTGCAAAGTAAGCACTGGGAAAGCAAAGGCTGCCACTGAAAAATGAGCACACGCTAAGAGCCATCCCAGCACGGCCTGAGTCTCTGGCTTGCCAAGACTCTGTCCCGTTTTGACCAAGTATTGCAAAAAGAAAAACAAAAATATACTCTGAAAAGCACCACTGAAAATGTTCAGCAAAGAACCAGTTGATTTCCATAACACAATGCTTCAATCACTCTACTGAACTGCAAAGCATGTGGAAAGGCTGCTGTAAGTTCAACATTTTCTGGCAAAGATTAAACACCACACAAGCAGGCTGACCCTCACGCAACCTTAAATTCACTGTTTTCCCCAGGTCTTGCACATCATGCCTTAACAGTTTGAAAATGTATTTAGCTTTAACACTGCCAGAGTAAGTCATGTTTTCAGGCTCAAATGTGCTTCAAACAAAGACAAAACCAAAACAATCCAAGGCAATTTGGAAGAACTCAATAATTATTATAAAAAGAAAGAAAGGGCCTTGAAGGATAATGGGGCTATTGCAAGAACAAGGGAACAATGAACCATCGCTGACGTGTTGCTTGCCAAGACAATTTCCCGCAAGAAAACAAATCCATGAGGAGGTAAGAAAGCAGATTTTAGAAATACAAAATGTAACTGTCCAAAATAACAGCGTCAGGGCAATTCTGAGATACAAGGTTATGCGACTTCCTCAGGACCCCTGACAGCCACAGTCCCCAACCACTGCAGCTGCTGACAGCGCTCTCTGCAAGGTGCTCACCTCTGCTTCTGCTCCAGTCCCCCCGGCAGAGAGCTGCCTACGCAGCACTCGAAGAGCCAACTTTAGAACTCAGGCCAGTCTGTAGATATTCTTCATCTTTCAGACGAGGCATCAGTAAATGCTTTGCTACTCAGAATTACCTCCCAGTTTGTTCTCAGCTCCTGAACAGTGGCTGAACCTCTCGTATAAACAGGAGTAAAGCCACAGAAGATGTCTTGCCACCAACACTCAAGAGTGAAACATGTTGCAGACATATGTTTTCACCTACCCGAGTTTCCTTCACTTCCTCATTTCCATCAATTTCATCATCGTCCTGGGATGAAAAGCAAACAATGTAATTAGTCAGCCTTGGAGACAACAGAACTGCACGACAGAAGATAATGTATTTGGTTATGCTTTGAGGTTAAAGCTAAGAGCTCGTCTTCCAAAAGCAATGCCTGTCCAGATGCTTTTGGCTGGTTATCAGATAAGGTTTGGTAGCACAATGGCCATTTAGAAGATCATAGAACTGGGGACAGAACTGCTCTCTTGAGATGGCTACTGCAATGTAAATGCTCCTGAGGAGTCAGCAGGAGGAGTAACACTCCCTAACACACCCTGGGACAAACGCTGGGACACTTGGGAAGACTGCCTATCTGAAATGTTGACATAATACTGACTTTCAAAGATTATCCTCCACTTCAGACAGGCTCCAGGCGGAAAGAACCCAGATCCCTGCCCCTTACCCAGCCTCTCTGTAACCCACTGCCTCTTTGTAACAGCGCCAGGATTTCATGGAGCAAGGGTAAACTACCACAGCGTCACACCTGACTCCATACTGAACTCCAGGTATTACAGGAGTTGTAGCTGCAGTTTCATATAGAGACAACACGGAAATGACCTAAAACTCTGGGAAGTGATTTGCCTTCTGCTCTGAAGCTAATAATATTTTCACTCTGAAGCAGTGATCCAGTAGACAACTGGGCAGGCTGCAAAACATTTAACTAAAAAAAAAACCAAAAACCAAACCCAAACAACAACAACAAAATCATATTTGGCATGCAAGTGAAAAAAGTCCTTACAAATAATTTGAAACCAATAAAGAGGGTGTTTGTGGGAAGTCTTTCAATAGAAATTCTGAGGTTTCCAGCAGGGCCCTGTTCAACTTGTCTGTAACTACAAATATTCAACAGTTCTACTGCTGACACAGGGAAGACCATGGGGATTTTTCACTGTATAGAACAGGAAGCCTCTCCCCAAGGGGTACAGGAAGGCTCAATGGCCCCAGCCGGACTAGAACTGCTGCAGAGTCCTTCATCATGATTTCACAATACTTACTCCCTCCCGAAAAAGGTGATCTATTCTCCTACCTGAGTCTCTGACCAAGGTTTGGAGGGCTGGATTTCTTCCCTCAGACCAAAGAAATCCTTTTGAAAGCAGGACTAAAGGAAATGACTGTGACACAGACAGCTCTTCTGCATTTATGCTGTGTGTCTTCTCTGGTCCTAGGCAGGGGATCCAGACACAGGTTTTATTCCTCATCGTCTTCCTCTTGGGGGGTCTAAAGCATAGCCAAATTTGGGCTCAGAGGAATCTGAACATGGCTTGTGGCCTCCTTCTCCCAAAGAAACTAGACTTCTCATCTCTTTTCTCCCATGTGGGCTCTTTCACAATTCTGCAAGGATCACACTGATTTAGGCTTCCCAGTGCCTGCTGCTTGGATTTTACAGGGATGCAATTCCTTTGGAAGAACCAGTCTGAAATGGAGTTGGAGAGGGAAGGACTAATGGGAGATCAACTGACTTGGAAAAAATCTGAAGCTTGGAATTGGAAGGAAATCCACCCTGAACATGACAGAACAAACTTCTCTCTAAGGAACTTACACTTACATCTTTTGTCGAGAAAATGATGCCGGTGCCTCTTCGCCTCTCTTTTGGCCGCCGTCTCTCTCGGATTGATTGTTTGTTCAGAGATCTGTCGTCTAAATCCTGATCTTCACACTCTGGCCAAGCAAAGAAACCACTGCTTTGGTTTCAGTGACTTACATCTGTGCTTGTGCTAAGGTACTGGGGGTCTTTCCAAGCTGATCAAGGTCATCTTGGCTTGTGTCATATTACAAAGGAGTTAAACGAAACAAAACGGAATCTCAAAGCCCTACTACATCTGGTTACTCACATTCCTTTCTTTATCAGAGCCCAGAGGTTACCCCAGCTGTCAACCCTCTCCAAATCATCCCGACTCACTACTCTACTGAGGACAAGCCATACTGGTGGAGTTGCTCCCCAGCTCCAAGATCTAAGTGTTCCACAGATTACTATCTCATTTGCTTATCCAAAATGGAGAGCATCCTTTTACCCCTACGAGCAATAGGCTGTACTCTACATTAGGATTTCCATTTCAACAAATAACATTTGCTTGGTGAGATGGCAGCTCCCCACACCACTCGCCTCAGAATAAGAGGTAAACATCTCACTATCTGTACAAGCTCAAAGTTCTAAAACTCATGAAAACCCCGAGCTTTGACTGTTCTTCATTCTCCTGGGTACATACCATTTTTCTCCATCTCTGCGGCTGCACCCCTGAAGTCTGGATTCACAGAGTCAAGACCTAGATACTTATTTGTTCGAGTCAGGTATGAACTTGTATAAAGGAGAGGTGCTGACGTCGAAGGAGATACAGGTGTTGTAGGTTTGTCTGGTTGTACTGGGCACCTTAGTCGCCGATAGACAGTCTGTAAACAAAGAAACATGAGAAAAAGTTAGTAGAATGATGAGGAACTAGCAGGTTTGGGATTTCAGGGAACTGGGTAATCTTTCGGAGTGTAACGTTTTCTTCACTGCTACTGGAAGTGATCACCTTGATCTACCTGATCAGGATCATTCCAGCAGACTGGGATGAACGTTAGAAGCATTGCACAGCTACAGTGGGAGAGCACCTTCCCATCACTAGGAAGTCTGGGATCAGTCTCTTTTTCCCTACTGCCAACCACAGGACAAACAAGTTATCGAACAGAAACAAATATTTAGAGTAAAAACCAGGAGTGATGGCAGGGGGAGAAAACCAGTCTCTCTAGCCTTCCATCACATACAGCATCTGTGAAAAGCGTGAGCACAAAGCCTCAGTCCAGCCTGCAGAGCAAAGATGGATCCAGGCCACATCTCTATGGTTAGCCTTCTCATTCCACTTTCCATGATTTACATAGTTTTCATTTCTGGAGAGAGACAGAAAAGCGAAATTCCCAGTGGAGGGCAAAGAAACAGCTAACCTCTAACACCTACATATCCACATCCCTTGTGAGGTACTACTCCTCAGTGTTAACTTCTTTCCAGCAAGGCTGCCCCCTTAAAATAAACAGAGAACCCCAAAAGAATTTCTCCTGAGCTCAGCTATCCTAGATAGCTTCATTAGCTCTGAAACAATGCGAAACGAGGCCAGAAGGATCACCTCCTCATCTGTATTTCTGCTCCACCGTGACCGGGTCTCCTGCCTCTCACTGCTGTCCTCAGCTGGCTCAGTGCTCTCAGCTTTCTCGCCTTGCTGTTCCTGAGCTTGCCGCTCTGCCCGAGACCGGCTGAAGGTTCGCTCTGCCTCCTGAAGGTCTGTCAGTGTCACACCCTGGGGAGAAAGTACAGACACGATTTTTAAATTTATGCAATTAGATTTCAAGTCTTCCAGGTCAGTTTAAAACTCCCAGCAGGCTTATACCTAGCCAGGTCTACCATTATTGCGTTAACAGAAAGAAAATAACTCTGTCGCCTTGAACACATTTCTCAGTGTACCAACCTAATCACTGACTCAAAGCAACCCAAATATACACGATCAAGCTACAAACTAAAAGGCAGGTACACTGCAGAAATGAGAACTTTGAAATCTAACCTGTGTATGATCGGGGGTGTATTCTGTAACAGTGTTTGCAGGAACCTCTCCAACACCACGTAAGGGTAGACAAGCACCTCGTCCTAAATATCAAAGTAGTGCAAAAGAACATCTTGCCTCTCTATACATCAGCTCTCTTCGTCCTACACACGAACGTGACTATTTCCATTCTTTACCTGCGTAGACCTGCGAGTCTGCCGGGCCTGCCTGGATCGTGCCTTCCTCAGTGATTCTGCTTCCTCATCACGCACTGGAGTCAGATATGACCTGGGGAAAAAGAGGCAGAAGAGGTTAAAATAAAACATACACTCTGCTTTCCTGTCTCTGTGAGCTCCTGAGCTATTATTCTTTTTCATATGGACAAAAATCATTTTAGCTCCATCTACCAAAACTACTGCTTTGGGACAACCTTCTTATGAGCAAATGACACACAAATGCTTGCGTTACGTTCTCCCTAGAGTCTCTAAAGGAGAGCTTTAGTGTGGGACACGTTCTGTTAAAAAAGGTGCAACTATTTTGTACATTATTTGTTCCATTACATGTCATTGCATCTTTAAAAAAAACCCCACAATCCACCTCTCATTCAGATAAAGATCTCAAACAGAAATCCTGCACTGGCACATTCCTCAGACCCTCCTTCCTGCCATTATATTCATGATCATATTCCTGCAATCTGCTGTCTTCATCAATATGAAACCCATCATGCCAGACATCAGCTGAACTGCAAGCATCAGAAAAAGACAAAGCACCTCAAGGTGCTTTGAAAGCTGTGAAATGAAAGGCACAGCCACCACACACCAGAGTAAACCGAGGTCCTTAACACTGAAAACCGCACAGTTAAAAACAGAGCTCATTACCACTAGATTTCATTAAATCTGGGAGACTGCAAGACAATTATTCACATGAAAATACGTGAACTGAACTCTCTGCCCTGGCATTCCTTGTGGAGGAACTGGGGGAGAATTCGGCAGTGCTCCCGCAGAGTCGGGGATCCCACAGCCCTAAATCTGATGTCCACGTCAGTGGGGTGGCTTCCATCTTGGGAAAGATCAACTAGATTGGACTCTGCAGCCTGGTTACAAGGGAACGATTAGCAACAGTCTAACATACGAGGATGAGGGTGACGAGGTTGAGGGTGCCTGAAATGCTCTTTTGTAGGTGTATCACAGCCATGGGTTTATAGAGTATCAGAGATCTAGATACATTCAAAGAACAATTAGTTAAGGGAGGGATGAAGATCTGTCGAGGAATACACTTACTCCGTCCCTGGACTCTTTTCCTGGTTCTCCACTACAGACCACTTTCACAGAAAAGATAACGGGCTGAGCAGATTTTGCATCTGGCCCAGTAAGCGAAGACATTTATTAGAAAGATAACTGGGCTGCACTATGACAAAACCTCAAAGAATCGGGAAATCCAGACAATTCTAAAATAACCCACCCCGATGGCTTTTATCCACCTTCACAATCTGTGTGTGGGGCTGACTGCGCTGTGTAGGCAAACGCAGACTGACTGGCAGCGCTCAGGGGAGACGCATCACTTAATGGGGCTCCGCAGCCTATTCGGAGGCACATCCATGGCACAGTCATCTCACGCTTCAAGCACTGCTGGGGCACAGAGAGTCTCCTCACCTACAACTGGTGTATTCAACCCAACTAATCCCCTGATCTCCAAAGAGCACAAGGAGAGTGCAAAGGATCTGTGCTGGAGATGACAGCGTTGCAGACTTCTGGAGGAGAGGGATTGTGCTCTGGGAACAGGCTGCGCTGGAGACAGCCACATCCGAGCTGGCCAGTCTCACCGACTGCACTTCCGGGGCACAATTTATCCCCTTCAGAAAGAGCCTCCAGCACCGATCGTGTGAATGCAATGCAGAGGAGCGCACTGCTTCACGCTGATTATCCAGACAGGCACACTAGCTGTGATGGATACGCCAACACGGGAAGTGCCTACAATTCAGAGGGATGACTGCCTCCCAAGAATTCACTGTCATGAATAAAAAAAGCTGCTATTTAATGAGTGAAAGCTGTGCGGCTCCTATTTTTGCAGACAAGTAGTTCCCTTCTGCTCCCCTTTATGCAGTGCATATGTGCTACCCAGGTAATGGCACGTTAAGGAAACAATAAGCATTTTCTGCAGCTTTTGACACAAGCAGAATAGCTGCTATTTGCACAGCATCCAGAAGCAATAAGCCACCTACAGGAAGACTGCATTTGCAAAATATACTGCAAATTGAGTTCAGAGCAGCAGTTAAAAAAAGTTCCCAAAACATAGCTACAAATTTACTTGGTTCGTAAGTAAGGTGGACAGTTCACTGCAACAGCTCTGAAGCAGTGGAATTTACATCTCATACTCTGCACCAAGGACACAGGCATGTAGGAGCTACATACACACGATGGGAATAAGAGGAGGAAAGATGGGACCTGCTTTAGCCTGAGGAGGAATTCACCTCATGTAACAGCACATATGCAACGGGTACACTGAGCTTCTTCAGGAACACTCCTGGTATGTGTGAGCAACATGAGATCAGCCTTACAGCAGCTGAAGTACTTTGCGCATAGAAGAGGATCTGAATGATTTGAGTTGGAAAGGACCTTAAAGATGATCTAGTTCCACCCCCCCTGCCATGGGCAGGGACACCTTCCACTAGACCAGATTGCTCCAAGCCTCATCCAGCCTGGCCTTGGACACTTCCAGGGATGGGGCATCCACAGCTTCTCTGGGCAACCTGTCCCAGTGCCCCCCCACCCTCTGTGGGAAGAATTTCTCCCTGATATCCCATCGCAATCTCCCTCTCCCGTTTAAACCCATTACCCCTTGTTCTGTCACTCTTTGCCCTAGGAAAAAGTCCCCCCCAGCTTCCTTGTAGCCCCCTGGGCACTGGAAGGGGCTCTAAGGTCTCCCCGGAGCTTCTCTGCTCCAGGCTGAACACCTCAACTCTCCCAGCCTGACCCCAGGGCAGAGTGGCTCCAGCCCTCAGACATCTCCATGGCCTCTTCTGGACTCTCCAACAGCTCCGTGTCCTTCTGCTGTTGAGGGCCCCAGAGCCGGATGCAGAACTGCTGGTGGGGTCTTATGAGAGTAGAGGGGAAGAATTCCCTCCCTCACCCTGCTGGCCACACTTCTCAGAAAGCCCAGGATACGGTTGGCTTTCTGGGCTGCCAGCGCACACGGCCGGCTAATGTTCAGCTTCTCACCCCGCAGTACCCCCAAGT
>NW_010249593.1:26084-31447 GCF_000690775.1 Eurypyga helias
TTGGGATTGCCCCAACCCAGGTGCAGGACCTTGCACTTGGCCTTGTTGAACTCCATAGGTTGGCATGGTCCCACATCTCCAGCCTGTCCAGGACCCTCTGGATGGTATCCCTTCCCTCCAGCGTGTCACACAGCTCAGTGTCATCAGCAAACTTGCTGAGGGAGCACTCGATCCCATCATCCAGGTCACTGACGAAGATGTTAAACAGTACAGGTCCCAACACCGACCCCTGAGGAATGCTGCTCATCACCGGCCTCCACTCAGACATCGAGCCGTTGACCACAGCTCTCTGAGTACAACCATCAAGCCAGTTCCTTATCCACTGGGTGCTCTATCCCTCAAATCCATGTCTCTCCCATTTAGAGACAAGGATGCTGTGCAGGACAGTGTCAAATGCTTTACACAAGTCCTGGTAGATGATGCCAGTTGCTGTTCCCTTAAATACCAACGCTGTAATCCAATCGTTGACGACCACCAAATTTGTTGGGCATGATTTGCCCTTAGTTAAGCCAAAATAATACTGAACTCCCTGCCATCGGATGCGAGAGATGACAAGACAGATGTTCAGAGTAGTTCCAGAAAAGGTTAGGCCACTCTGCAGAGAACAGGTCAGCATCAGCTGTGAACAGGAGGCCGGGCCGGCTGGTGCTGGGCCACTGGCCCAGCGGCAAGGGACAGAAGAGGCGGGTTTGCAGGAGCACAGCAAGGCTGCAGGATTCCCCTCCCTTCCGTGCTTAGCTACAGCTTTGCGTACAGGTGTACAGACACAGCAAGAGAAAAAATATCTTGTATGTCCTACCCCACCACCCTCCCAGACGTTTTTCCTCCGCTCTCCTGGAATTTGTATAAAAATACAAATATGTTAAACCATCGTTAGCAATTTTGGGTGTCCAACTGTAACAGCGATTTATATTCAGACGAGCACATTTTGCAAGTCAGAGTGGCTCAGTTTGGGCTGCACCCTCTATTGATTGCTAACTTTTGGGTTCTTTCCATTTACACAACTCCCCACTTCCTGGAGCTTGCCCAAAGCCATTTTACAAGCATGAGGTAACTGAATTTACTGAAACAAGTCAGCAGAGCCACTGCACAGTGACATAGCTGCTTTCTCCGAGCATGCAGCTACAGCCTTTTCCTGGTGATGAAAGAAGGTGGCTGTGCTGCAAGTATTTCAAAAGCAAACAACAGACACCATACCTGCTGACAATTCAGTACATTTTTTTCCCCCCCTTTGGGGAGAGGGTAAAGACAGATTTTACAATTTTAGGTGATCCTTCACTTTGCTTACAAGCTGAATTTTAAGAGACGTGAGCGTGCTAAATGGGATGGAAGAAAGAAAGAGAATGAATTCCTTGAAAGGAGATGGCAAGTCTGACGCAGCCACAAAGCAAGGCTGAGCTGGATGACAGAGGGAGAGCAATACACTGCTCTCCAAAGCAGAAAAACTGCAGATCACAGCAAGCTGCAGGGGCCAGCCAGCAAATGGGGTATGAGGCAGTCTGTACACAAGCCACAGAGTTTTTAATTACGTTTTCAACAAACACATTGATGCTGAAATGCAGTATCTGTCATCCTATTAATTCAGGCAAGTATCACATGATCTACGCAGATCTTCAAAGAAATGGTTCTACGTGTTGTATTTTCTTGCAATAAGCTTTCTCTAAGAAATACATGAAGTAAGAGCAGCCATCATGCCAAGATCAAGGCATGCATAAAGCAGAACAGATTTGCCCCAGAGTCTGGTTGCAAGTACAAACAGCAGAATATAAATTGTTGGAGATGTGCATGGGGGAGTCAGCAAAAACCCTGCAGAAGTTTATAGTTCCCAGAGACCAGTGTGCCCTGCTGCCGCAAGACAGCTCCGAGCTTCTGACTTGTGCATTACCTAGAAAAAAGCTGGGATCTGAGTGATGAATCTGGCTCACATTTAATTCTTATTTTCAAGAAAACCCCTGTTTTCTGTTAACACTTTTAATCAGAGCTGTACAACACAAAGATGGATCCCACTACTCATCACCATCTCAAGGCAAAAGGAGCTGCAATAAAATACTAACAGAAGGGGAGATTCAAAAGAGGGCAATAGCAAGCCTGGATATACAAGCTGGTAAACCAAGAATACAAGAGCAAATCTGTATGTTAGAGAATCTGACCCAGAGAAAAATCAAAAAGAACATACTGTAGAAAGAAACCCCTCCTGAGGAAAGCGTGAATGATGCAGAAAAAGAAATTACAATCCCCTGATAACTGGTGCACAGATAACTAGAACAGACAAGAATTTCTCCAAGAAACACAAAAGCTGCGGACAATCTTTTCCTTCCCTGCCCTCCTGAACCCTCCAAGCACTTGGAGATTAAGCCTTTGTGGTAAACACCATCCACTACCACACAGTCCCTTGGCAGAATGACACCAGCCTGTGCCAGGGGGAACACCAAAATCCGTAAAACTTGGACAAGTTCTACACTTTCCTACTTCAGTGATCCAGCACCAGGAAACCACCTGCCTAAAAGGCACTCGCCCACGCCGGTGAAAACTTGGAAGCTAAATGTCCATTAAATGCTACAGCTGCCCTGTCCCATCAAAGTGGATTCAAGGCATTTTGTCTTGCTGTCAGAAAACACCAGAAACTGAAATACACACCCCCCTGAGCTGTAGCGGGCCACGATGGGCTCCCTCCATCCCCATCAGGTCCTTCTCCAATAAAGCCACGTTCCTGTAACGGGCGCAGCACGGCTAAGAGCTGGCACAGTCACGCAGGGCTGGTCTCTGCGAACGTGGCTGCAGGTCGTGAACTGGGGCTGTGCCTGGTGCAGCTCTTCCACAGGAACGCTTGCCACGGGCAGGAGCCTCTCTTGGCTCGCTCCAACTCCTCTCAGCCCAAATTCCCTTTCTAGTTTAGCTGTGACTCTGCACTACAATCACTAGTCCAGAAACTACAGTGACAGTCTTCTTGGAAGCCAGGACAGACTTGGTTCTCCCAGCTCTGGATAATACAGAGAAGGGAAGCTAGATACAGGTTTGGCTTCCTGGACATAAAAAGGCACACTCAGCACATGAATAGCCATACACATATTCAGACTCTAAAATATATGAAATAGCTGTTCTTCAGAGTACAATATCACTATTCCAAACACTGCAGTATTTTAAAAATAGCTTTGTCATACATATATCTATCTAGATCTCCCATATATACATATATTTATGCATATTTATACACACACATAAACTGAAAAAAGGAAGATAGAGAAAAAAAGCACCCAGCAAATGCCTCAAGTACTGATACTGTTCCCCTGGAAATGACTGGAAAAATACAGCATCCCAGCAAGGCATTCCTACAAGCTGGAAATTTGCCATTAGCTTAGAAACTATCTGTAATGTGGGGGAGGGAAGAGAAGCAAGCACAAGTTTTGCAGGCAACAATGCTGACAGCAGTTCCCAAAATACAATTTCTTAAGTTAGATAACAAAGTATGTACCCAGCAGCAAGTCAACCTTTGACAATGACATGGAAACAGTCAGAAAATTTCCTGCTCTCTCATCCAAGCCAGCAACAGGTTCCCATTCTTCACAGTATTTATCCCTGTGCTAATGTTCTGCACGTTGGCCCACAGCAACTGAAAACACTCGTTAGAGAAATGGCCATGGAAAGTTGGCTACTGTAGTTTGTGAAGACCATTCAACAGGCAGGAGAGAAGGATGAGATGTCATGCTCTGCAAGTGTCGGGGCTGGGAATGAGAGGGGAGACAGCCAGACCAGGCTGAGTTAGGTAATAAGCTGAGGAAGGAGGGATAACAAGATTTCAGGATCATGCTCTTAAGAGTGTTTCACAGCTGGCTTAAAAGGCTTGTCTGAGTATTCACCACTTGCAGGCCTTTGCTTTTTTCTCGAGTTAGTCCTGGCTGTTGTGAGCTGTCATTGTGTTTCCATCTGGACTGTGAATTTTCAACTCATGGTAAAGTTTAAATGTCTGAATTTCAATGATCTATTTACAGTATGATTAGCAGGTTAACAAGCACAAGATGAAATTCTTTATTTGCAACAGCTTTGCTTTGCTCAACACTTTCAGGTGCTGATCCGAGAGATTAAGAGACTTGTGATCTTTGCCACTTGTTAATCAAAACAACAAGTGCCCTTTATCCCTCCTCAAAACTCACAATCCGATGTGGTGTTTACAATGGGTTGAGGTTACACGTGTGTCAGCTGATGCTCTAAGAATACGTCCCATCACACAGCACTTGATTTTGCGTGTGCTTTCCCATCAGCCCGTGTTCATCTCTTCGTGTGCCCTTCAGAAAGCAGAGCTGCTCCTTTTGTGCCGCCTTTCCACGGCAGCGAGCTCAGGGCACAGGAGGACTCCGCAGTGCCAAGAGTGAGCAGTGCTCTAACTGTAGCCCCGGGTGGGAATGCAGCCCCGCTCCCTCTCAGCCCAAGAGCTCTGCTTTTCCTTTGCCAGAAGAGGACAATACAGCACTGGTACCTACTGAGAACTCAAAGTCTGGGGCTGGGGATGACTTCCACATGCATTGGAAGCTTTTAAATGAGCAATGGTACCCCTCTGCAGTAATTAATGCCCTTCAGCATCATGGTAAAAGGTGAAAAGGCAACAAATGTTACAGCGATGACATTCCTTAAACTGGCTACACTGCCTGGAGAAAGCTTGCTGTTAACTTAGACCTTCAAAGTTCTTCCAGAAAAAGGGAAACTGTATTTGTTTAAAAATAAACAAACAAACAAATGAGGCCATTTTTCTGCAAGAGAAAAGCAAAGACTGCTGCAAACACAGAGCAAACCAGCAACACCTTCTTCCCACTGAACCTCCCCCTTAGTTACTGAGTGCATCAGTTGCGACTGTCACAAATGCAAAGCTGTCCAGGCCGGCATATTCTGCAGTCAGGTTGTGCTCTGCACAGGACACGAGGTGTCAATATACAACGCGGAGCAGTTTGTCACTGCGCCACGGAGCAACCAGCACTACTGCCTGCAGTCCTCAGAGGCTGACTGCCTTGAAAAGCTGCTGCAGGAAACGGAGCGGGATGTCGCTCCATCTCTGCCCAGCTGGTGAAAGAAATAAAGGTGTCCTGCGTCCGCCAGTATTTCCTTCTCATTTTCCAGCGAGCAGCAAGTCAGACATTCGTTTGACACGTTAAACCCCAAGCAGACCTATCACAACTTTCCCACCCGCTGGTTTACAGTCTGCAACAAGGTAGGAAATTCCTGGGCACGGGGTGGGGAAATCACTCGGCAAAAGTCTGAATATTTGGGAAATTTCCTTTTGCAACTAAAAAACCCCCAAGAAACCAGGCCCCCCGCAATGAGAAGGGGATGGGGCCGAGGCGCAGCTCGGCGGGACCCAGCAGCCTGCGACC
>NW_010249594.1:0-1081 GCF_000690775.1 Eurypyga helias
TAATGTCACCTACCCCTGCCCTGTGCCACCGACCCGTGTCTTAACTCATCTGCCCTATCCCAACTCACCTGCCCTGTCCCATGTCACCAACCCCTGCCCTGTGTCACCTGTCCTGCCTAATGTCACCTACCCCTGCCCTGTGCCACCGACCCGTGTCTTAACTCATCTGCCCTATCCCAACTCACCTGCCCTGTCCCATGTCACCAACCCCTGCCCTGTGTCACCTGTCCTGCCTAATGTCACCTACCCCTGCCCTGCGTCACCGACCCCGTCCTAACTCACCTGCCCTGTCCCACGGCACCGACCCCTGCCTTATGTCACCTGCCCTGCTTGACATCAGCTACTCCTGCCCCATTACCGACCCTTGCCCTAGGTCACCTACTCCCGCCCCGTGTCACCTGTCCCTGCCCTATGTCACCTACCCCTGTCCTGACACCCCTACCTTGTCACCCTGCCCTCTCCCCCTGCCTGCCGCTCCATCCCCTCCCCGAGTCCCTGCATCCCTTCCCATGCCACCCAGCCCACGTCACCCTTCCCTCATCCACGTCACCGCATCTCTGTGCCTTGTCACTGCCCCCTGCCTCGACGGCAGCTTCACGGCTGGTGATTTGCTGGTCCTGGCAGAGGCAGCAGGACAGGGCAGCCCCAGTGCCACCGCCAGTGAGGGACCGTCCGATGGCCGCAGCAGGGCCATCACCCGTCACCTGTGGCTGGGGCAAGGACATGAAACCCGGACACGGCGCCCGTCTTTTGGAGGAAAACCCTTTTGGAGGATCAGGGCTTTGCCATCCCGGCTGGAGGGGGTCTCCTTGGAGGGATGGGAGCGATGCTCAGCCCGAAGAACGATGCTTCTCATCCCTTTGCCGCCCGATGGCTTGTCAGGGGATTGTCTTTTCTCAAGTTTTCCCAAACAGCAGGGAAATTTCCAGGCCCAAACAAACAGCCACACGTGGGGTTTGTCACCGGCTCCAGCGCAGCCTGCCCAGGGGAAGCATTGCCATGGCTACGGGGAAAAAAAATAATAATTCAGCTCCAGCGAGAAGGCTCGTCAGATAGAGCTGCTTAATTAAAGATGAGAAGG
>NW_010249594.1:1122-25944 GCF_000690775.1 Eurypyga helias
GGTGGCAGGCAGCTGCAGGGAGTCACCGGGGGGCTGCCCATCCTGCCGGGTGCTGGTGCCTCCGGGTTTTGTCTCCTGGCTGGGAGAAGAAAGGGATGCAAGGTGCTCCTCCCACTCACAGGGGGAGTGGGCATGGGGGCTGGAGGAGCTCAACGCAACGGAGACAGCCCCAAGCCCGGCTGTAGTGCCCTGGGGAGCTGGGGCAGGGATGCAGACTCCGGGCATGGGAAGGGAGATGCTCTGCCAGCATCCCACAGGGAGAGCAGGGCTGGGACACGGAGCAGTGGGATGGCCTTCTCCTCCTCGCTGCTGCTCAGCACACAAAGACATCGAAGGGGGTCCCAGGTGGTCAATTCACATTTTCTGGGGTCTGGCATGGAGCTGAGTCTCAAAAAAGCTTCCTTTTCCAATTATCGGAGCACAGTTTTCCCCAGCAGAGCCCATTGCTCTTCTATCCCCCTCCCTCCAGAGCCAAGTTTTGCTGGAGGCTGAAAGCAGACACTTGCTGCCTCCATGGGGCTCAGGGATGTGTCCCTCTGGGCTGGGGGGCACAGGGCAACATGGGGTCCCCAGCACTGCTCCATCATGTGCTCTGCAGGGCGCAGAGCCCCAGCCCAGAGCAGGGATGGCTCTGGGTCAACAGCCCGTCGCAGTCACGCTGCCCCAGGACGCCCACCTCTGCGCTGATGGAGACCCAAGGTGGCTCCAAGTTGGCATCTGGGAACAAAGCCTAGGCTCTGGCAGTGCCCTGAACCCGCTCCCCAGCATCCCTGGGGAAATGCTTCCTCGAGCTGCCTCTGCGAAGCGCCTGGCGGGGCAAGAAGGGCTCATTGCTGAGGAGGGATTTGCTAAGGCTGAGAGAGAGGTGTAGAGAGCAGGCTGTCAAGCTTTGGGCGAGGAAAGCAAGTGGGGGGTCTGTTTAAAGCCGTGTCCCAGCATGGGTATCTGGGCACAGCTGGAGGGGATGTCCCCTCTGCAGGAGAAAAGGCTGGATGGTACCCTCCAGCCTTCCCCAACATCCTGGCTCTTAAACTGACTCCTCTCTGAAAGCACCATCAGATTTTGGAAATCTCAGACCATCGCGCCGCGTAGAGTCAGGCTTTAATTCAGCAACGAACTGAGGTGAGCCCACCGCCCTGACCCGCATCGCTCCCTCGCTCCACCTCCACAGCGCGGCAGGGAAGGGTTTAAATCTTTTCAGCGTATGAAATCTTTGTGGTGAAGGCCTAAAGCTTTTGGGGAAAAAACCCCCATCATAGCAGAAACTCCTTAATTCAACTGCGGGTTTTCAGTAAAGGGAAATGTATAAGGGCGTCGAAGGCAAAGCGTATGTTCAGCCGCGGAGCTGAGAGCACACTTTAAGAGCTTCTTGGTTCACTTTTATGTAGGAAAGAATGCAAACGGCAAATCTCACGTAAAAGGAAGTCTGGGAAACCTTTGCTTGCAAAGCAAAGGGGGTGGACCGTGCTACCCGATTTGTCTGGGGAGGTTGCGGTGTTGTTTCTCAGGTAACACCGGAGATCTCTGCCGAAATCCTCACCGTGCAGCCTGGCCCAGGTTCCTCAGTGATTTCTCCTCCTGACATCACACGCTCGTGTGAATCACGCAGGAGGGCACCAATATAACATCTTCTCCAGGGGACGGGAGGCAGCAGGACCCTGTGACCTGTGGTTTTCTCTGGACTGAGGAGTGAGGAGCGGGAAAGGGCTGGCACAAAGGATGGGCTGGTCGGGAACCAGGGCTGGGAGAGAGCAGAGGTGGGTGTCCCACAGTGGGCACTGCAGCACAGGACCTCCTCGGGCAGCTCCTGAGCTCACTGCTAACCAGAGCACTGGGAGAGCCGGGACCAGCCAGACAATTCTGGGTTCTTTCTACTTGTAAACCTTCAGCTTTTTATGTATCTTCAAGCCCATCCCTCCGTGAAGCCCCCGTTGCAGGAGCAGGTAAGTGGCACGGAGCACGGGAGTGAAAGGAGGCCGAGGCTGTGTTACACTCTCCTCATTTCAGCCAGGGACATTCCCAGGAAGCACCAAGGGCACAGGATTCAGCAACAGACACGTGCCAAGGTGCTACATCCCATGGGCTACACTGTGAGCAGCACCGAGGAAGCCGTGTCCTGCCCCAGCGCAGACGGCGTGCCGCACTGGTACCACCCCAGCCCAGGTACAAGCGCTCCATCCCACCTTCCAGCTGCTCAACACTCCGGTGAGGTCCTTTGGTTCTTGGTGTTTTCTCCCTGAGAGTAAGATCAGTGAGAAATACCTCTGCCAAAAGTCACATTCTGGTCCTGACTATCCTGAGCTCTGGATCCCAGGGCTGTCCTCCAGCCCAGTGGCTGGATGCCGGGGGTACAGCTACACAACTCCTTCCTTGCTAACCAGTGGTACTGGCGCAGCAAACAAACACTGTTTTCTGGATCACAGCAAGTTTTATTTCCTCCCAGTTTCTTCCCCACTTGCATAATTGTATTTCAGCCTTCTGAAACGCATCAGCAGTAAAAAAAAAAAGTTGGATTAAAAGTATCTCCAAAACCAGACAAATCCACTCATTAATGGTATTCCCCCTCTCTCCCAAAGCACGAGCAAGATCCTTTCCAAAGCACCCGGGGCAGTTTTTCCCCCTCTCATCATTCACAGGGACAAAACCCAGGATGTTCATGCAAAGTTTGTGCCATCCCCGTCAACCTGGGACAGCAGAAAGAAGAGCCCCCAACTGCTCGAGGGCTTGAAGGCTATTTAGAAAACACTGCTTTAAGAACAGGCATAATTCACCAAAGATTCGGTTGCATGGTGATTTCGGGCTACGTTCTAAGTGGTAGGTATGTTGTGTTCGGGTAGAAGTGCACGGCCCGGGTGTCACGCTCCGGAACTGCTGGGGAGAGGAGCAGACCCAGCCCACTGAAAGCAGATGCTGCTGCCAAGCTCCTCGCCAGCTCCAGCCCGGCTCGAGCAGCACCAGAAGAACAGTGGGGGTTTTTTGGGATGCTTCCCTTCACATCGCAGACCAGCCTGACTCTCATTAATTAACAGAGCCTGCTGCCATCCCAGCCGTAGCTACTCTGGCTGCTCTCTAGCTACAGCTAGCTGCACAGCTGCCTTCCCTCGCACTTGAGAGACTTTGTATTTACCAAGTATTAATTAGATGAAAGTGAAGCACCATTTGCTAGGCAGGGGAAATTATCTGCTCTCTCTCTGCCCTGTGACGAGCCCATACTGGGACAAGTCTGAAAAGGGAGCAGGTAGGAGTGGTTCCTTCTTGCTCTGCACATCTGCCACTTCTCCTATTTCACGGCCACCGCCGACGAGCACTTCACTGCTGCTGGACCTGGAAAGGCAACAGCCTGGCAGAGGGAGCGGGAGTCTCACTGCCTTTGATATCCCCTCCAAGCTGGTCCTTGAGACTTGACAGTCAGACCCACCACATGGAAAGAGCTGCTGTCTCCGAGGGCTCCTCCAAGTGCCAGGAGCTGATGAACAAGCGACTTGGCCAGTGGAGTGACGGCAGTGAATCCTCTCCCTCCAGACATCCTCAAGACCAGGCTGGGCAGATGTTTGTCAGGACTGACCTGTCCAGGAGAAGGGAAGGGGATGGGGATCACCCCAAGACCCTTCCTACACCTGAACTGCTATCGTTTCATGAAAAACATGCACAGCACAGGTCTCTTCCTCCTGGTGTCAACGTCTGCACCATTAATGCAGCAGTTATTAATTACACCCGTAATCGCAGCAGGAAGGGCTTCAATGAAATACCCATCCGGAAAAGACTCACCAGGCCACAATGTCCATTTGCGCCTGGAGCTGAAGAAACATCCCGGAAGGCTGAAGGCTGTGACAGCGGGTGAGCATCAATGGTAAACAACCCATCAGCTAAATTTAGGATTGGGAACTCTCCATGACCAGTTGGGTGTCTTCAGTTCAGACCACTGTGTCACTTGAGAACATTTAGCTGTGACAGTGATGGGCTTTATAGAGACCTCAAAGATAAATGGAGGGAAAAGGTTACCCAGTAATTACAGTCGCTGTTTCACATCCAGCTGCAGCCGCTGCGCAGCCTGACCTTTGGGGAAGAATGAGTAATGCACCGTCCTGGTGAACAGCCACCCTTCCTGGATAGACCATCGGCACGCTGGTAAGAGAGAGCACGGTGGCCTCTCCCGTCTGTCCTTTACTCACTGCCAGGCTCCGTTTCTTCATGTAAGAGGACTAGGAAGGTCAGAAAAATATCATACCTGTTCCAAATTCATTTCCACTCTAATTTCACATCTCTCAACTCCACAAACCATTGGTGCTGCAGCAGAGCAAAGCTGGGATGAAACACTGGGTCAGACTGATCTCTGGTGACCTTTTGGTGTCCCAGCTTAGTCTCCAGCACAAGTGGGTCAAGCTGCTGATCTCCGAGACATCCAGAAACAGAAGGGACGAAGCCAGGCAAAGCTGGACCTGGATCCTGTTTCCAGCTTGGCCACTTCCACACCGTGCATGGACAAGTCATGTTTTGTACCTGAGCTCCCCCTGTAGAACGGGGGAGTAGTGATTCAAGGCTGGAAACAGAGAGGTGGGGGTGTGTTGAGGCACGCTGCATTGTAGCAAACAGCCACCGAACTCTGCGGCTGGTCATAAAGAGCCAAGAGGTGTGCAACGAGAGGTCTTTTCCTTGTGTAAGGCAACACAACCCCATGCGTGGGGACGCGTGGTGTGCAAAGCTGCACAACCAATTGCAGTCTGCCCGCTCTGCTCGTCCCAGGCAGGTCTCATCTTTAGCCTAGCCCATTTTACACATCCAGGTCCTCATGCAAAACTCAGTCTTTTTGTGGACTTCCACTGGCTTCAGATCAGGCTGTACCAAAGCATCCCCAGCAGGCACCCAGCCCTGCGACTGGCTCTTTGACCTGGCTCATGGTGTAGGGGCTCAGTGCAAGTGGGGAGCGGAGACTCGGGGCAGGAGGGTGCTGCGCTGAGACGGGCAGCAGCGCAGGTGAGGAACACCCAACGCTCTGCAGCAGAATGAGAGGGAGCTGAAGTTCACGGTACTGAGGGGCTCATTGTTGATGTACGGGTTTGGGGTCAGACCAGAGGTCAGATCCTCTTTGTGTAAGGGCCAGAAAGCTGTTTTGGTCACTGGCTACTAAACGAGGGGATCATTCTGGCAAAATTCAAAGCAAACCTCTGCACCTGACCAGCTAAAGCACAGGGATCAAAAGGTCTATTCAAAACCAGGACAGGAGGAGGACAGTCTCACCAGCAGCTCACCCCCAGCACTCGCTAGTGTTCACACGTTACGATATGAATGATAAATGGCTGGAGGTCACGGAGAGCTTGTGCTTTCCCCCAGCTTGCCAAGGAGATGTGTGACCAGTTTCTGCAGGGCTTCAGCCCGGACCACTGAGACGCGCAGCACTTCCTCGTGGTTGGCTTTCTCTTGGCTGTTGTAGCTCATCACCACTTTGTTGGTGATGAGGGAGATCCCAAGGACTCGGAGGCCACAATGCCTGGCTACAATTACTTCTGGGACAGTGCTCATGCCTAGAATAGGGGAGGAAAGGACCAGGGTAAGTCAGGACTTACACCAAAAATAAGATCTCTCCAAGGCTGCAAACCGCGACCCTGCCTTCAGCTCACGCTCTTGTCTCATTCTGCCCCAGCTCCCTATTCCCAAGCCATGTAATGGTTAAAGGCTGCAATAGCTGTAGCACCACAGTTACAACCCTGCTCAGCACAATAAACCACCCACATCCGACTCCTGTGAGCTACGTCTCACTCCCCAAGACGTGTCAGACTGTTTGCAGCCCTGCTAAGGGAAGTACTGATGTGCTGTGTCACTTGGCTCTTCTCCTCCTCAGATAAAACAGCTACCGCAAAGAAAAATGGCTTTGTGGGAAGCTGAGCTCCTTCTCTCACTCACAACGAGTCTGCAGAAATTAATTAACAGACTTCCGTGAGCTGCCTCAATGATGTAGGGGTCAAGCTGGAGCAATCATATGGATCGTGACACTTACATTCCTTGTATGTGGCTGGGAAGGTATCCATAATTTCCACCCCTACATAACCAGGGCTCTTATGGAGGGCTGCTTTGTAGGGAAGAGGCACAGCAAAAACCCTTACAGTGGCAGAATTTAAAAAATAATAGAAAAGGACTTTATTTCTGATTGGGCCCCACTCAGTCCGGCTGAAGTCCAGCCGTCTGAGCATGGGAGACGTGTTTGGGAAATAAACACCGCATGGTGCTGGGATCCCTGACCTGGGAAGCCACAAGCACAGAGCGTTTCTGCAGATCCATCCTAGGAGCTGCACTAAGCCGCTGTGGAACTAAGCAGAAACACACAGAGCTCATTTCCCTAGGTCCAGGAGACTTAGTCAAAGACTGAAGAAAGTCAGCCTCTAGCAGAATTAACTGTTTAATCCATGTGCCCAACCAACCCTACCAGCCCGCCCCGGGCAGCTTACCCACAGCATCCGCTCCCAGCGCCTGCAGCACACGGCACTCGGCAACCGTTTCATAGCAGGGGCCGGCCAGCAGACAGTACACTCCTTCCCGGACGAAGCTCAGAAAGCCCAGTTCCTGTGCACTCTCCATCGCCAGGCCCAGCAGATCTTGCTCGTAAGCGTCTGACATGCAGGGAAACCTCACTCCAAACCTGCAAGGCGGTAAAGGGCAGAGCCATGCTGATATTGCTACTGCTACCTGCCCCCCATCCGTTCAGGGATGCTCACCCTTTGGAGAACAGGGGAATGGCAAAGGCAGACCTGCCATGGATGCAGTCTTGTCTCATCCCAGCCTCATCATCAGACACTTCTCCATCGTGACATTCCTCTAGATCCAATCACCTGAGACTCTCAGCATGGCTGTTGGAAGCTCTGGCACTGTGTTCCTACCACACAAACCCTTCAGGAATGGTCTCTCCAAGGACTCCTGGTCTCCAGGCAGTACTGATGGACAATTCTCTCTCCCTCTCCCCTGTAACTGCCCATGGTGACTTTTAAATACTGCCCTGCCCCACAACAGCAAGGGCTCTCCTGCCACCGCATGAACACCCACACGCTTGAAACTGATTTGGATGTGCTAGACAAATCATGTGAGACACGAGTCTTCCCCTTTACCGTCTGTATTAGACCAGTTTGAAGGCCTGGAGGAATGACTTTCTTGGGAAGGCAGATGAACAAAGCTTTCCAGCCAGAAAATACACCTTAGGAAAGAGCATCCAGTTCTGCGTCTGGTCCTGGCGCAGCAAGATCCCCCCAAACACAAACTTGGAGACTCTCCTAAGAGAGAAGTGCAGTTCAGTTGCCCATTTGAGATGCCCCAGGAGGTTCTGCCTGTCCCTCAGCTGCCCGTCCTGAGGACGGATGCATCCTGTAGGTCTAACACTGCACCCGCCAGCCCCAGAGAACGGGTATTGGATATTCAGCGGAGTGTCAGATGGTACTAGATCTCTAGATTAGGCAACAGCATCCCATTCCAGGTGTCCTCCTTCGCAGGGAAATGGGGAGAGCAGCACACGTTGGAGCCCCAGGGCCATATTTTAGGTGGCCTTCTTCCTGTCCTTCAAGGCTGGGCCTCTTGCTCGCTTTGGATCTTAAGATAAGAGCTCAGTCCTGTTGCTGACTGAGCAAATCCTACTATTGAGGTGAGGAGAGCAGAAGTAGACGGCCAAGGCTGGAGTGCTGCTGCAGAGGAAATCTGGAATATAAACTCCCAGCCGTGTTCCCCAACTCAGCTCAGCAGGAGTGGACCAGGTCCCTCATCTAGGTTATTAAAACTCCTGCATGTTTTCATGTTCTTCTAGCTCAGTGTTTAGGGCAGTAGGTGGCTTATTTTAAGTTTATAAACACTTAGATATGATATGAATAAAAACAAACTTTCCCATCTGGTCTAAGGTAATAAGTATTCATCACCATGAAAATGGTTTCTCTCTTGTGAAGGATGGCCAGCAATGCAGAAGCCAATCTCCGATTTATTAAATTTAATCCTCAGATTGGTGCAGTATATTCATTCCCTTCCCACATCACTTCATTGTCTCTAGTCCTACTCTGTTGTGCTTAGATAAATCCTTCCTGGTGGCTGAGCTGGACTGGGTTTTAGAGGATTTTGCTGAGCTGAAGCGCTGCAACACTTTGAAAGCTGATTCACAAAGACCTTTTGCCCAGTTTGATACCTTGGTCAGCAGCACAAAAGTCACCTCCCTGCGCGCTGCAGTCCGCACCGGGAAGCTGCTCTCGGGAGGCAATGAGACAGCCACGCTGCCTTTGAATGTTGGCCAGATGCAGTTACTGCTTGGCTGGCGTTCCTCCTCCTGTTCCTGAATGATTATGCAAGTCCCGAGTGTTTTAAACACGCGGCTTCTGTGCTTTAGATCCTCCTTTCCTCCAGCACACACCAATACCTACATAAAGATGTTGTGCTTCAGATGGATACTGTCCTCTTGCCATCCGAATGGCAGGACAGCATTTATAGCTCCCGAGGTAGTTGCTAGCACCTTTCAGACTTCTTCAGAAGCAGGAGCCAGGCCTGGCATTACATCAGGAAGGAACTAACTGTAACTGGAAGCCAGGCAGACCACTTTATTCTCAGCCAAGACTCTTCTTGGAAAGATCCCAGGACAATCCAGGTGCGTGCCTTGCAAACACATAATTTTTTCCAAGATGAAGGTACCAGCCCAACAACAGATTTAACCGCCTTGTTATCCAAACTCGCTCATAAGTCACCTCCATTGCCTGTCCTCTGGCTTCACACACCTGGCTTCCATCTGGCTTCTCTCCTGCCAGCTGGGTTAGGAAATAATCCTTGCTACTGTTATGTCCTTACCATAATCCAGCCTTTCTTTCCTGCCATAAGTCTCTGGAAGCCTTGGATCTTTCCTGCTTCCATGCTGACCTTCCTGACACCAGATGTGCTCTCCTTTGATCAGCCTGATTCTCCAGTGGACATGTCCTCAAGCTCTTTTTAGCCCCATTTGTGAGCCAAGGAGCCTCTTTCTATAAACACTGTCTCCTCTCAGTGCTAGGACCTTGCCAGTGCTGGTTTCCTTTCACCCTACCACTCTGACGGTGCTTTGGAAGGGTTTTAGGATCATAGATTATTTCAGGTTGGAAGGGACCTCGAGGTCATCTAGTCCAACCTCCTGCTCCAAGCAACTCCGTGTCCAGTGGCAAATGCAGTCCAGGGGTAAGGATGTGTTACAAGCCCCTCTTGCACCGTCCATAGGGTAAGACCACTGTTACACAGCTATAAGAAACCTGATTTCCCACTTTAACCAGCAGCAGGTCGCTCCCGTGGATCCAGAGGTCTCCCAGGAGGCTGCCGGGACAGCCACCTCTCATCAGACTGACGCCTTCAGTGAATACACGGCGTTACCAAAGGCACACCGGTTTAACGACCTGGATACAAGGGTGGTTAGCAGCAGATTTTGAGGTGTTACTTTTGCTTTGCTCTCAGCTTACTGCCTGGCCTCTGTCGTACCAGTTCCATCACACCAGAAGCGGCTGTGGATAAATGCTGGCTGGAGACATCGCAGTTCACCAGATCGTGCAATTAGGAGGAACTAGCAGAGAGAGGGACTGACAAGAAGAGACAGCAATGGGTCTCTTTAGCAGACAGTATGTCTGGCCACATCAGGAGAAGGGTCAAAAGCCTACCTTTATAAAACAAAACCTTCTGGAGGTTTGCATATAAACTCCTTATAGGAGTGATAAACAATGAAATGTGTTGGGGAAGGCAGGGCAGGTGGCACAGCACACACAGCTATTGCTTTGCTTTTTCTCTCCTGGGTACGAGGAGCCAAACTCTACCTCTCAGTAAATATTTGCCAGCAGGTCAACCGAAAGAAGAAAGGATTAATTGGTAATGTAGGGGCTGATGCCTTCTTACCTCTCATCGTTCGGTCCACGCAGCGGATTCTGCCCTCCCAAGCCAAACATGCTGATGTGATCTCTAATGAACATGATGTCCCCCACTTGGAAGTGGGGATTCAGTCCCCCGGCAGCATTTGTGACAATCAGGATCTCCACCCCCAAGAGAAAGAAGACCCTGATGGGAAAGGTGACCTGCAAGAACCAAAGGCACATATGCAATGAGTATCACAATTCTCAGGCTGCCTGCGTGATGCAGAGAAGGGTCTGTATGAGCCTAAAAGGAGAGAAAACAACTTCTCCAATTTAAATTTTCCTCTAATTTAAACAGAAAGGATTTTAATGTTTTTAAAACATATTAAAACCTAATCTTGAAACGAATACCATTAAAATTCAAGCCCACATTTCCTACAGTTGCACTAAGGTCAAATAAATCCATACAAAAAGAATATGCAGATAATTTTTCCTCGCTGCCGAGGTCTTGCAGAGATCAAACCACTGTGCTGATTGAAGTAACTACTTATGCACGCGGACTTGGAGTGTAATTGATAAACCAGCTTTTTACAGCAATGATGCATTTTGCAGAAGCATAGGGATGATTTTCTTAATTTCATTTTATTCACGTTAGTTCACTTCAGTGACCTGCTTATCCGAAGCTAAGGAGCAATTCGGGATTGGAAAAAGAGTTAAGAATTTTGATATTGAGGAGCCAAGAAAAATGGGATGATATCTGCTACCTCTAATACGCTACAGAAGCGGTGAGCAGAAAATTTCCTAACTATGGACTTAACCTCATTAGAGAAACATGTTTTGATAAACCTAGTTTTGCATCAAATGCATTTAAAATAGTTTTATTCTGCAAAAAGTCAGGCGGTGCCAAGTACTGCAGTTTATTTTAAAAGCAGACTGACCTCAGCCACAAGTAAAATATCAGAGCTATCCAAATAAGAAAGGAGATGCAAACTATCAGCCAGGAAAAAGAGAAATATTATTGGTGTTTTCTAACAGAAACATACGTGCATGTATGTTAGGTAATAAAAACACCTCAATATTCACTTATTTCTATCTGTGAACTGGGAGAGTATACCAAGTTACACTAGCCAGGGAGTTTTTTCTAGGTGAAAAAAGCTGTAAACCACACAAATGCCAAAGATGATTAATACACGTCACTCTTATCACAGTTTCCTGGTTGCTGATTTAAATCATGATTAAGACGACTGAGTTAGAGCACGTAAATCAAACTGCCTTGTACAATGCACCGGTCTCCCCTGAGAGTATAGCAGGGCTAGCAACTCTGTATGGCTGCACAGCAACCGCTTCACCTAGCAGAAGCTGACTACCTCTCGGTTTGAACTCCCAATTTTATTTTTTGGGGAAGAAATCTAAAATCTAAGCCAGGTTCACTGCAAGAGCAATGTAAGTTCATTGCAAGAGCTAACCTCCTGCAGCTAGATACCAAAGCCAGCAGTCACTTTTGCATCTTTTATGACATATCTCCCCCTACGTGAATGATTTTCTTAAGGAGAGCTCACCGTGCTGACAGAGTATCCTTCGTAACAGTGGAAGCGACCCTGCATACACACGCAGGGCTGTCCGTTCAGCTCCCCAAACACCAATCTGCCAACATGCCCTGCAACTGGAAATTAATAATGTGTCATTTTAGGTACAGGTCTCGACGTTTTTGACTACAGAGGGATTTGTCAGCTGGTTATTATGCATTACAGCAGGGCCAAGCGCTGCAAAACCAGGAGCTGAAAGTTAAATAAACGCTACAGCGCAGAAATACATAGGGGTTTTTTTTTACTGTGAACACACATCTCACCACTGAGGGACTGGTTTCCAGACCAATGCCAAGTGGTGCATGTTGATTTATCTCACCGTAAGGCTGTTGCAGGCTGCCGATGGTTGCGCTAACCTGTGCTCCGTGGGAAGTGGGGGATGTCCTCGTACGGAAAGACCGTCTTGTTATCCAACGCATCGGCCAGACCTCCCAGTCCAGATCCGCAGATGATGGCAGTCTTCGGGCGCTGGACCGTACGGGCACGTAACCAATCCGCTGTTTCCTTATACACCTCGTAGCTGTTTCTGCAAAAGAAGAGGTCAGTGAGGCTATCAACCCACCCAAAGAACAAGCTTCAAAGCATAAAAGTCCTGAAAAGGCACAAAGAAAAAGAAATTGCATTAAAACTAAAATAATAGGAGCTTCACTGCTATTATTGAAGATGTTTCACTTTTGATCTCATATTTTACCCCTGGCCAGAAGCAAATCATTTGAATCCTTTTTGTCGACTTCATTCTACAGTGGAGAATCAGCTAATGATAACTAGATCACAGAAATGTCACAAGCCACATCCACTCACGCTTCTGATGGGCCTGGTCTCTCCTGAGTTTCTGAAGGAATGCGAAAACACAGCTGGACAGAGCAATTGAGACCTGTATGTGTGTGCACGGGGATGTCCAGCCTGTGAAGGGGGAATGCAAGAGGATGGGTGTCCAAGGGCACCTGTATGGCACGGCAGGGATGCTGTGCTGATGGAGTAGACGTTGTTCTCTGCAATGAGCAGGCTACTGGGACATGTACAAAGATGGAGAAGCCAATCTTCATAAGTGTGGAGTGCCATCAGTTCCCATTGCTTCCTCCTGGGGCTGGTACCAGATCCCAAACATCCACTTTCTGGACACCTCACGGTGCCAGTAGAGGCCAAACACAAAGATCTTATTCATCCTCTCCCGCAGGGTGGGCAGTGGGTCACGCCCACAGCCTGGTCCTAGGCAAGAGGCCCAATGACATCAGTCTATGTCAAAACAAATGAAACCCAGGAATTTGGGCCCCTGGGCTTATGCTGTCTAATTTTAGAGGTGGACTGCTCAAAAGCCTTGGCCAAGAAAAGGTCTTACCCAGCAGTGAGGCACAGTGCTAGGAGGTGGAGAGAAGCTGGCATTACACTGCCTGTTGTGTATCTGTCTCATGGGAGGGGAGAGGACTTCAATTTTTCAGGCTGCTAGTCCAGTATTCATCAGATGCATTAATCACAGTTTTGAAATACAATCAATAGCAGAATAATTCCATAATCCTGTTTCCAATAGGGCAATGCAGATACTTTCCCAAAGTCGATATCAAGGTTGATTGGAAACTCTCCTCAAAAGCAAGAGTACCCATAGCATTTCTTGATAGTGACTCCATCATTACCATTGATGAAGAGAATTAATGACTGTATGTGGTTGGGTCACGGAGTGAACCAACACAGGGAGGGACAGCAGGTTCTCCACATGTAAAGCTGATCTGCTTACTAAAGGGGGAGAGAATTAGATACCGTGAGGTTGAAGGTGATGTAAAATTGACTGGAGATGCTGATAAGCAGGCACTGTCTGCTTCACAAATGTTTCTTTTTTTAAATGAAGTCTCTCGTTTCCAGAGGTGCAAACCTTAGTCGCATTGTGATTCTGCTGTCTGCAGCCTCAGAGGACATACAGAAAAGCTTTCAAAGTGGTGCTCTACACTCCAGGAGGTCTCAGACCACTGATGAAAAGGATCTGACTGTCAGCATACAACTGAGTCTCAGATATTCAAACAAAGGATCTCAATTCTATGCTTTTTCTTCCTTTACACTGACAAGGTAGGCAGTTATTGCACAGGTATCTTCTGTGAGCTCTCATCTCCTCGCTGTCTAGCTCCTGCTCCAAGTCCTGTCCAATGTCTGATACATCAAACTTATGTTCCTAGTTACAAACTACGATGTCAAAAATACCTGAGTATGTCAAACCTGCGACTCAAAGAGAAGAAACAACTTCCATATGCATGAATTAAAATGAAGAGTCATACTCAGCAGAAATACTTTTCAAAGGAAAAGTCTGGAAATGTTTATTCACTGTAAGATATTCTTGAATTTTCCATGTGTACCATGAGCTGCTGAAACAAGCAAAAGCTATGGAAGTAACATGAATGAAGCCTACACTTGACTGCCTGTATTATCCGTTGTTTCCAGACAAAAGCTTTAAAACTGCTTTACATACATTAATGAATAATTCCCCTCAATTTCTCTGCTGAGTAACTGTAATCCTTGTTCCGAAATTAGAGGGAACCAAGAGAATTTAAATGTAATACCCAAGCTTTTGACGTACCTGAGGCAGGCATGAGAAAGGAATGAGGTCACCAGGATCTGCTCTTCCCTCTTGACCGTTAATCTCCTTTTTTCAGTATTTTTTAAAGGTGAATACACCCTTGCAAAATATCATTAACGAATGGATATTATTCCTATATCGCAGAAATTTCAAGAGTGTGGGATGAATCCCATTCAATGTCTGCTGAAGACATCGGGATTGGCCGAGCTGTGCCGAGTTTGAGGGAATTTTTCTCCTTTAAACAGAAAATGTTAAAATACTTCTTATCCAAAGAAGTGAAACTCCAGTGCCACGTGACTCTCCCTGCCCGAGAGGAGCTTCAGCGGGCGCGCTGGGACCCTGCAGAGGCCTCTCCATCCCAAAAGCTTTGGCCATGTCAGAGCTGGCCTCGGCGCTGAGAGCGCGGCGATGCCAAGATTAATCCGCAGTGCCCTGCTTGCAATATTTAGTGTGCAGAAATCTGCCGGATGCACAGCATCAAAGGGGACCGGCAGGCACGGGTAAGTTCTGAATGCGAAGGTGATACCTGCTCAGGAGGAGTGGAATGGGAATTTGACCTGTGGGTCCCCACATGCAACGTTTAGCCTGGAACTGCATGAGCCCCAGGTCTCTGCAAGCTATTTGACAGCCTGAATGAATACATGTAGCACAAAGCCCCCTATAGCTACTCCGTCTCCAACAATACACACCTAATAATAGTGCTCAGTAGCATCTCTTTGGATTAAATCACAGGATCAGCTGAAAACACAATCCCCTTTATTGCGATTGCTGTCATCCACTGGAGAAACGCATCTGTTGCAAAACACAGGACTGTCACCGGTGACAGATCTTTTATGGCATGAAAAGAAACCACCCTCACTGTGCTTCTAGCCTGGCTGAAAGCAAATCCATGTAGAAAGCAGACATATCCCAAAAAACAGATACAGGATTATGTTTTAGAGAGGGGCACAACGCCGCACGTATTTGCGGTGTACGCCTCTCCACACCGCGATATTCGCATCTTCTGGCCCATAACCTTTCCCAAGGTCACCTGCCACAGCCATCGCCATATTTCATAATACCAGCACCTGACACAGGCAGATGGCCAGATCCCTCTTCAATAATAGGATGTCTATCTCTGAGCAGCGCTTGCCCAGCGTCATTGAGTGCCCGGCCGGAGGAAGAGGAAAATGAGGGCGAGGAAAAGCGATGCCATCTTGCCAGCCCCTTCCAGCTTGGATGTCTGCGCATCCCCTATTTCACAGCACCTTACCTGTCTTCCTCAGCATAGGCCATCCTCCTCCTCTCTGCTTAACCAAAAGAAGGGGATGGTTGCTGGCAGTGGAGCTGCAGGGTTTTACTTGACCAAAGAGCAGAGGCCCATTGAACCCGCAGAAGCTGCTGCTGTCTCTGGCAGTGAGTCAGGGAGGTGTGTCCCGGCTTCCCTCTGCTTTCCCCTGAGCATCAATAATCCCCGAGTAGGAGGGGCATGTTCAGGACATCTGCTTTTCTGGTCTCACCCCCCCATGACACATATGCTCTAGAGCTTTGCAGAAAGCTTACACACGCGCACACGCACTTTATAATGCAGATTAAGCCTGGAAAGTTCACACGGGCGCACACAACTTTTCAGCAGCCGCTCAGAGCGGAGCAGCTGAGAGCGAATCTGCATGGATTTGCACGCTCTTGCATGAGCTGGGAACCAGCCAGCAGCTGGAATCACCTGCTCTTTTGTGATTCAACCCCTGGGAGCGTGGCATGAGCTCACTGGGTGCGTCCAGATGCTGCAAGATGACCCGCACCACCTATGGCTGCAACAAGCAACAAGGCATTTCCCTGTCTCCCGTCATTCTCTTCCCAATCCTTTCATGGCAACCAGTGGCAGCATCCCATGAGCTGCTCCCAGTTTCTTTGTTCACACTGAATTGCCTTGCCCATCTCCAAAGGAAATGCTGCCCTGACATATGCTAAACCTCTACTCAGCTGATTACATTATGGAAGAAACAGGGAAAACCAAATCAGGGGCCCCACCATCTGCCCCTCTAATTTTGGCTTTGTTTTATATGGAAATAAAGCTTAAAACATCCTTGCCATATGGGTCTGCCTGTGCAAAAGTGTCAGACCCCCACAGCTGATGGGAACCACGTTTTACAGAGCCATAGATATTTCCACGACAACCAAATTACAACAAAATTTATGAAAATCGGTGATGAGTAGACTTTCCGTGCCCCAGGTGGAAGGCTACAGCTACAACAGGCACTCACTGCTTACTAGATCCAGGAAGGATACAGGGGAATAGAATTTATAAGCATCCCAAGAAGGGAGAAAACCTTAATCAGAGCTTGTCAATTTCTAAACAAATCAGTCAGACAAAAAACAACTTTTAAAGATGGGATACACCAGTTTCAGGTCTCATAATATTAGTTATTACTATCATTCTTAATCATATTTACTATTATTCATGTTTGCCTGTTGGTGTTGAAGACCCCACATCAAACATCCCCTTGGTTGCCCCAGGAAACTCTCTCAGAGAACTTCAAAGCCAAACAAGGTAATAAATGCAGCAAGAAAAAACCAGGCACTTTTAAAGAGAGACATACTTCATGTTGGAAAGCAGAAACCCCCAGTATGCCCCCTCGATTCCAGCACAGACTGGGAGTGAGTAACACACAGCAGGGTTTAGGCATCACGTGTAGCAGCAAGTTCTGTTGATAATAGGTGTTTGTTGAGATACAATTGGCACCAAAGACAAAGAAAATGGATCTGAACAGAAACCATAAGCACTCAAAGTTCTTGACCTTCTCCCTTTCTTCCTCATGTTCACGGTTGGAATTCTTATTTACTACCTCTTAGAAAACTTAAAATGCCTCTTCTACAAAGATCAGCAGGTAGGAGTGCTGCTGCTTCAGGAGTCGGGCCATCGCTGTGCTGGCATGGGCTCCCTGCTCTCCATTTGCTGGGGCTAATGGAAAATCGACATTAAGGGTCTCATGTTCCTCTACCATTTTCCCTTCTACACCTTCTTTCTTATTCTGTTTTTACCACATTCCCTCTCCTTTTTTCTAATGTACCTTCTTTTTGTCATTCTCTCTCATTCTTGTCTTTCTGAACCTTAGCCATCTCTGTCTCTGCCTCTTTGGTATATATCCTTCCCCTTCGGCATCATTCTATACCAGACACAGTAGGCTGATAGCAGACATGGTTTTGGGTAGATTTAAAAAATCTACTCAAAAGAGGCCCCACACCGTGTGCCTTTATGTGAGCCAATGTGCCAAAGGACTCTAAGTCACTGTCACCTCAAACAACAGCTGCCCTAAGACAGGGTAGCTAAGACCTAAGACAGCTGCCCTAGAGCCACTTCCTGGCTCCATCAGGTCTTTTTGCCCTCTGGAAGCCCACGCTCTTCTTGCCAGCACTCAGGACTTCTTTGAAAGCCATTACTTGCTCCCATTAAATCAAACGATAGAGATATTTTAGGCCCTTAACGTTGCTTTTCCACACAGTTCTTTGGTATCAGCAGAGTTCTGATGCCCCCCAGATACGTTCCCTCATGCAGCCTTAATCTGATTACGTTCATTAATCTGATTCTTTTTTTGCAAAGCAGACAAGAGAGATCAGACAGCCTGGGAGCTCTTCCTAATTTGTTCTCATCTAAGACCATCTCCTCCCTAGTTTGGATTTACATGGAAAACAGGATTATCAAAAAGGGGGCATTTCATCTGTCTTTCCGCAGTGTCTGTTATTTAACAGCAACACAAATTACTTGGGTTTTAACCTGTAACAGTGCATTGGCTGGACGAACACTAGATAAAGGTTCACCCTAGTAGAAAAAATTCATCTGAGCATCGAGGGCATTCATGCCAATAACACTGCAGAGAGGAAGAGAGAAAACTAATTAAGCTTCAGCTCCTGTGCAAGTACTCCAAAGCAGATCTAGCTAAAAAAGTAAGTTATTGAATAGATTGCATAATCCTTAAGAAAGACTATTGACAGTCTTGCATCCTGAAAGAATCTGACGTCTCCTAGTCTTTCTGTATGTGTGTGTCTGCAGCAAATTGTATCTATAATCCAGATCTTATTGACTTGGCTGCCATTCAAGTCCTGTTTCTGTAGCGAGAACTTCAACTGCTACAGGATGCAGATACAATCACCTGAAATAATTTTATAACAATGCTTTACATTCCTACAGCAATCTCTATCTAAAGAAGTGTTGTGAAGTGTTTTTGCGAGCATTTCATCAAAACGTTTAATTAATGCTTTAGGCTAAGTCTCCCACTTCCCTCTGCACTCACATTATCACAGCATCAAATTATCTCGTAGTCTTCTCACGCGTACAGCACATCACCCTTTTGGGAAAGAGAACTGAAGTGGAGAAAGATTAAGGGGGTGTCTACACAGTAGAGAAGGGGAAGCTGGGAGGGGACTTTCGACAAGGGCCTGTAGTGACAGGACAAGGGGTAACAGGTTTAAATTGAAAGTGGGGAGGTTTAGATTAGATATCAGGAAGAAGTTCTTCCCGGAGAGGGTGGTGAGGCACTGGAACAGGTTGCCCAGAGAAGCTGTGGATGCCCCATCCCTGGAAGTGTCCAAGGCCAGGCTGGATGAGGCTTGGAGCAACCTGGTCTAGTGGAAGGTGTCCCTGCCCATGGCAGGGGGGTTGGAACTAGATGGTCTTTAAGGTCCCTTCCAACCCAAACCATTCTGTGATTCTATGATTCTATACTTCAGTCAGCCTAGTCCAGGAGAAAGCATCCCCCCAAAGTCCTACAGGCATTACCAAGTTCTCACGTGTGCAGTGCTCACCTTTATCTCTGTTGGGGGGTGGGGGGGGGAGAGGGCATTTTTCCTGATTCCATCACATTTAGAAAAAACGGGATTCTGCCTTAGTGTTTTGGAGGAAGGTGAAACGGAAAAACTCTGCAAAGATTTTTCTTTTCTGCTGATTGCCTGAAGTGCAGGTTTGATTAAAAAAATTACTAAACACACTCTGAGAAAATCAGGATTGTTGCAGCTATTCGGAAACTCATTGTTTGTTTGTACACTGGCTATCCCAGACTGCCACAGCAGTGTTACTAGCTACGGGGAAGTTAAATATAATGAAATTATATAGCAGAAAAGTTATTCCCCTACAGATCATTTCAACAGAGGTCTCTAGGAAGATCTGCCTGAAGTGATGTGTGCGCTGCTCATCATACATCTTCAGGAAAGAGACCTCTGACCACGGTGAACGCAGAACGACCGGCAAACAGGAAACCAGACATTCAAAAATCTTGTCATGGTTAGCTGAGCAAAATGAAAACTAAGCAATGCTCCGATGACAGCCTGAAAATGTTGCCATGGAGGCAGGAGAGATACAGAAACTTAAGACAGGCACCAGGGAGCTGGGAGGTGCATGTTCAGTTAGGGTAGATGTCAGAAAAAAAGCCTCTAGCTACCCAAAATATGCAGTCCTGAATAGCCTTCCTGCAAGAGCAGCGAGGGGAAAGGCTTTCGGGGTGGAGATCAGCTAACGCAAAGGGCTGCGCGATGTTCACTGGCAGGGAAGAACACACAGCATCCCTAAATTGTATGCGAGCTCTGTAAAACCCACTGGCTTTATAGGACTAAATGAGAAAGCAACTTGACCAAATCCATGAACAAATGATACCACAGAAATTAGGAAAAGGGCAGAGACTTCCTAAAACCAGCCAACATTTCCATCTTCCAGCTCTGGGAGAGCTGTCAAAGGCTAACAGCTACAACAGGGGTTGTGATGATGGGAGTTTGTGGAAATGAAATTGCTTGTGTCAAGGAACTCAGTCGAGACAGGGTATGAAGAAAAGGATCATCTGGGGATTTCTGAAGGGATAGGAACAGCACAACCAGGTATCAGTGGTACATCAGGCTTGGGATGAATGGATGGGCTGTGTGCTGTGAGAGGGCTTTGAGGCAGGCAGAAAAACCAGAGAGAGCTCAGGGGACAGTGTAGTGGAGGGCTGCCACAGCACTTTAGTGAGGATAAGTGGAAAAGAAACTGGATCCCGGTGGACTAGAGACTACAAAAGGCCAGATACCTCTCTGGCCTACAATAAATACAAATAACTTGAAAAAAGAACTAAAAATTGTAAGGAAGAAATGTTTTCAGGCCTGTTACAGAAGAAACCAATTCTCAAATAGTTGAATGTCACTACACATACATATAAGAATCCCTAATGATTCTTGAAAATAAGTATATTCCCCTATTCAACACAGGTCAATACAGTTCACATCCTGGCATCGCAGCCAACCTCTGGCCTGGAGCTCCAAGTGTGCTTCTGTATAGGAAGAGTAAGTCTTCTCCATGGGAAGAACAAGGACACTTCTCCATACTGAGACCGGATAGGACCAAAATATATTCCTTTCTGTGATCAGCTTTTCTCTCAATAAGTGATAATACTTTCACACAGTGGAGCTTGAGGGCAGACCTTTCACCGCTCTCCAGGACCGTGTTCCCGTTTTCTCCAACACTCCTCTGTGGAAAACACTGTGTTTTGGAGGTCAGTAAGTAAACATACTACCACTTGTAGCCGTGGTCTGTCAGGATGTATTTATGCTGTCCCAAAAGGATCAATGCTTCCTCATGATCTCATCTGTGGTACAATAATGCCACAATATTGAATAGTCTATAGGCTTCTCCTTTTTTATTTCCATTTCAGTGATTTTTGTGTTTAAGGAAGCAAAGGTTAGACAACCATAGATCATTTTACTAATCGTCTACGTTAGACACTGTTTACTGAAGTCTCACAATTCACTTTCACTATAGCAGACTGGTTTCAATTCCTCCAGCAAGGAAAGTGAACAGCAAACCTGCCTGACTTGGGACTCTGAGCCAGAAGCAGAACAAGAGCCCTTCAGGACTAGTCCCCAAGGTCATGCCAAGCCACTGCATTACGTGCAACCAACCTTCCCAGCCCCATACACCACATACCATTTCTTGATAGAGGCGAGAGCCACAAGACATGGGAAATATGAGAGACAGCCCCAGACAGGGCTCCAAGGGTGCACATGATTGCAATAGCTCCTTGATCGTCCCACCTCCCCTCTGCAGGAAAGGGCCCAGCCATCTGTGCAACTGGTTCTAGGCGCATCAGCAGCATTAACCTCACAGCCCCATTTGGGCAGATGCTTCCTTCTGGCATGGACACAGGTTATCCAGGTCATAACATAACCCCAGCACAGACATCACATCTGAGCCCTTCAGAAGCCCCATGGTGGCCTTTGAGTTTTATTCCAAATTCCCTAGAACTGCACACAGTGAGCTTTAAAAACACACGGCATAGCCAGAACTACAGGTAAGTATGCAGCAAGATCCTCTGGAGAGCTCGAGAAGGCTGAAGGTAGGTGGGATTTGTGCAACTGGTGGGCCTTTGCAAATCTCTGTGGGGAAATCATTTAGTAGAAGTATCCCCGTAAATCTTCCCTTCACCTTTGGTATTTGCTCTGCACTTTTACAAGAAATAATAAAAGGCTATTACTTGCCTGTCTTTAAGAGACCAGTGCTATCTCCCTGACTGACAAACATCTTGCGTCCCGCACAGCGATAGCTAAAATCATGGTGAGCCTTGATCCAGAACTACACAGTTTTGGGGCTGGTCTTTATAAGCAGGGTGACAGGTCCTGCTGTCCTGCGAGATCTGTGAAGTTTTTGCCCAGTCTCAGCATATTCCCCCCAGGTGCCTTGCTATATATGTCATATCATTAAAAGAGCCCCTAAACCCCCCAGCAACACTCCTCATCTCCATCACATAGCATGTTTATTCTATACGTGCATTTTGCCATTTTAACGATGTAAAAAAAAAAAAAAAGCCAGAGGCATAAACAAAACTACTTTGCTCTTAATGAGATTGTCTAGCTTCCCATGTTTAACTGTACAATGTTCCTTTAAAGATACTTAAGTTCAGGGCTTCCACTGCCTCAGCTGGCCACACATCTCATGGTCTGAAAGGGAGAAGGAGGAAAGATCAGCTATCTATTAGAAGATTAATTCTACAAGAGTGGGGCTAATCCAGGAAGAAAGTGCTGTGTTCCCATTTTCGGTTTCTCACAAGGACAGAAAAGAGATTATTTAGCATAAGATAGAAGTATCTACTTGAATTTCTGCTTTAACTTGAAAACATACAGGAAAGCATAGGAGGAAACTGAAGCTCACAAGCTGAATTAAAGGTTTCCTTTCAGAAAAAGCATCCCATTTTTCTTAAGCACACTATTCATTTGTATTTCTTTTAGCTGGGAATCTTGCAGTGTTGCACGCTTAGTGATAAGTTGTTCTCCTCCATGTTTTGGGAGAGCCTTACCTTCAGTAGCCCAGCAGACTGTGACACCAAGATGCTACAAGCCATAGCGAAAGCCTAGCAGGGTATGACTGGAAAGGTAAGAGCCTTACTTGCATTTCACCCATGTACTGAGTTGTAGTCGTTCTCTTGCAGCTATTATCCAAACACTTAAGAACCCAAGAGTATGTGAAAAGGTGAATTAAATATTTAAGAAACCACTAAGAAGAATCAACTGTTAAACTCAATTATTTTAATAACCTATTGTCCACAGAACTCAGTCAGCACAAGACTTGTGGCTGGTTTATGAGCATGCAGGAATAACAAAAGGAATTGTAACAGCAAAGTGTTACTGCAGATATTAGAGAAAAAGCAGAAACTAAAGGAAAGCTCTGTTCAGATTTTTACTACAAACACTTAAAACTTCAGGCTATAGCACATTCCCATTAACTTTAAAATCTCTTAGGCTAATAAAAAGATTTTAGCAATAACATTACTGCAGGCCCTGTACAGTCAAAGAAAGCAAAGACAGACACTGGAGAACATACCATGCTCTCTACTACCCACCTCACTGCCCATCTGCTTGAATTAATTTGCCCTATTTTCCCCCCCACCTTTAAGCAGACAAAGGTGTTGGTTGATTGGAAAGTGATTTTCAAACAGGCCAATCAAAGGGTGAAGAGGCATTGCAGACGTACAAATAAATCTTCCATCCACACCTAAGCCCTTTCTTGTCAGGTAACATTTTTTCTGATGAAATAGCCAAGTATTGCTTTCTTACACTGCTTATCAGAGGTAAAAGTGGCAGATTTAGCTTTAAAAATGCATTCTTTTTTTCAAGAGATGTAACAAGTAAGTGTTATATCTGTATGTATGTATATTTGTAGATAGCGTGGGTTTTTTATTTCTTTGTAGCAATATTCTTTCAATTTAGAAAACAAATAAGGTATGAGGGCGAGGTTGTCTGTTTACAGGTTTATGCTTTTAGTTCTAACTTCAACATGTAAATTTTCTAATGTATTCAGAGCAGGGGAAAATATAATTTACTTATGTATCATTATTACATCTTTAAGATGAATGTGTCAAGTTTTTAGCAATTATCTAGTCTCTGGTAACATTTTTCCCTGGTTACATTAGTTCTGGAATTCCTTGTACTCATAGTGCTGAATTTCTGTGCTAAAACTAATTCTGGTTTAGGGCTGGATTGCGCTTCATCAAGGGGAAATATGTGTGAGTGCAAAAGTCAATAGCAGCAAAACTGGTGTTAAAACAAAAGGATTTCTGCTAACTCGTACCATTTTTTGGCCTTTTGTTCCAAAACAGGCTGGTAAGTGCCTCATTCCTTAACCTGTGTATAGGAAAATCCTCACAATGCCTAAAACCTCAAGGGCAGCTTCCACCCTCTGTTTGCTGTAGTAATTTATTTCCTTTGACCTTCCTGCCTCTGCTTGCAGATTAGATGTTTTGCTGCCTAGAATTTGTATGTATGTTTTTAAGGATGCTGCAAGGGATGCTCTCCATTCTGCTCATTATTGCCCTGTTAATATTTCAAGGCTCTTGCCTCCTGCAAACCCAGGCTGGGTGTAACAAGTCTCCTGGGGATTTAGAAAAGGCAGCAAAGTGGGTTATATTATAACCCTGTTTTATATATATGTTATAATGTTTTGCTGCCTAGAAATTGTATGTACGTTTTTAAGGATGCTGCAAGGGATGCTCTCCATTCTGCTCATTATTGCCCTGTTAATATTTCAAGGCTCTTGCCTCCTGCAAACCCAGGCTGGGTGTAACAAGTCTCCTGGGGATTTAGAAAAGGCAGCAAAGTGGGTTATATTATAACCCTGTTTTATATATATGTTATATATATACAAGAGTCCTATTAGGCATCTGTTTGTGGGCTGCAGAGGCCAAAGCCAACTCTCCAGGAGCATCACTGCTGACTTGGAGGCCAAGGCTGGCCTAGAGAGCTGGTGCTGAGATGTGGCAGCTGCAGGGCTGGGAGATGATGGTGCTTTGCTCTGGCTCTGCTTCTCGGTCAGCCACATCTGGCTCTGCAGGGCAGATGTCCCAAGTCTTCAGGCAAAAAAATGCAGGGCACTGAGCCTCGGCCCTTCCTCTCCAATGACTTCCTAGCAGATGCAACAAAGCGTTCTTCCTGGTTTATCTCTGAACAGCCTGTAAGGATCACTGTATGGTGAGTGCTAAATAACTTCCGTGCTTCTTACTTCTTTCGGGCTGCGCTGCTGCTGGGAGACAGCTCATTTCCCCTCCTGCAGAAGCCAGCCAGTTGAAATGAGCGGGGATTTCTGGTGAGAAACAACCTGCTTTTTAGCTCCTGGGAGTGAAATGGCCTTGAAGGGGGAACCTAACTCCTGCCCTGCCTGAGCAGCCTAAGCCTGGGGAACGCGGGGCCTTGCTGCTCCTCACTCTCTCCCAGTAGTGACAGCGGTGAGGGGCACTCTAGGCGCTGCTCTGCTGAAAAACCCCGCCATGGTTATTTTACAGGGATAAATAAGAGCCTCCCTGGCACGGGGGAGGTGCCGGCGGCGGCCCGCTGAGGAGAGGGCAGGGCGGTGGCCGGGCTGAGGCTG
>NW_010249595.1:0-10636 GCF_000690775.1 Eurypyga helias
GCCCGCTGCATGGCTGTGGTTAAGGCGGGATGCTGTAACGCAGCTGCCTCTGGAGCCCACAGGCCTAATGTCTTTTGCAGATTCATCCTACGGGGAAGCTTTTCGTGCTTTCGGATGGGGAAGGAAAACATGCGACTGTGGAGATGAACGAACCTGTAAGTTAAGGAATACTTTAGAAATACTTGATGTTGCTTCTTGTGCACACCGGAGGGTTTGCCCTTTCTGAAACCTGTACATGCCTTGCACGTGTTGATTTTTTTTTTTTTTAGTCAGGAAATAAAGAAAACGTTTTTCTCTGAGGTTTTGCCTCATTTTGAAATCTGTGTGTCTTGTATGTATTGAGTTTTTATCCAGGGGAAAAAAAAAACAAACCACCTTGGTTTCTCCCTTTTCCACCAATGTTTCATTGTCTCTGCTCCTTGCATCTTCCAGTTAACTTGCAGTCTTCACATTCATGAGCTGCCTTGGTCTTCGTCAGTTTTCAGCTGATGTTAAGAGACAGAGCTCTTTCTTTGTCAGACACTTCCCTGTCTGGCTACTTTGTCTAACTCTGTTCGTTGTTTACAGTGTAATGTATTCCACTACATGTATTAGCTTTATTTTAATTTCATTTTTTCTTCCCTTTTACTGCTTTTAGCAGAATATATTGTGAAGATAATCCAAAAACCCCAAGAATATGGTATTCTCAAGTGTTTTGAGTTGACATTTCTGTATCCTCTTAGAACACTTGTTACAGCATTCCAGCAAACCTCATAGTTAGCTGGAAGCATTCTTTTTCTTTAAAAAAAAAAAAGGCAATTAATGTAATGGCTATAAGTTATAACTACTGCACAAAAATACTGCTTCCTTTATTATCACGTACCGCTAAAGGAATGACACCATGGCATTCTCTTCTGTCTTTAAGTGTTGTTTTTTCCTCTAGCAGCTGTTGTAATTAAGGATTATTTTTGCTATGATGGCAAATACTGTAGCTTAACTGAACATGTGTGTCATCTTTCTGTCTTTTTCTCTGGATCTTTCTCTCTTCATCTTAGTTGTTAAATGCTGAGAAATCTTGCCATTTCTGTGTGAAATAACTGCACATGGTACTCTCTGACTTTCAAGCCTGGAGTTTCTCCTTGTTGATGAAAAATGCAATTTGATCTGGCAAAGAGTTTTGTCTTACAAATGTGAAGCTTGCTGACTTCAATGTCAAACTGCAAGAAAATCTTTCCTGCACATTCTGTTTGCCTCTTAACGCTTTACTGAGCTCGTGAATAGGATTCCTGCCTTAAGAATTCCTGTCAAAGCGTCGGATGTCAGCATCTGACCAAGGATTCCACAACTTGCTGGGACAGAGTAAATGGGTGAATTTCATAAATGCATAGCTGCAGTGTGGGGCACTTCAGAGTCTGCATTCCTTACTGCTGTGCCTTTGTGTAAGGGAAGAGGAAGTGGTGTGTGCAGAAAAACCATGGAGGGTTAATCCCTCTGGTTTGCCTGATGTAAATGGAGGAAATTCTAGATTTGCTGATTAAGATGCTGTATAATTTCCTTCCCCCAGCTCTTTAACAGATTGCTTTGTTTGCCTGTGTGTAGTTCCTCCTTTCAATGGAGAACCCCAAAATTACGGGGAGAGGAGGAAATCTATTGCCTCGTTCTGGGAAACTTAGTAGAAAGTTAAAAGTAAGAATTAGATATTGGAAGAAAACTACTGATAGTACTGCCCTTTTAAAATGGGTGTCTTAATAAAAAAAGAGAATGTGCTCAAGCTATGTGATTTAGGAGTGAGATAACATTTTTAGCCTTTTTTTTTGTCTTATTCAACAAAAGGCTTGTATTGTCAATGTCTTTGTATTCTCAACACTTACTGACAGGTTACTTAGGAAATCATTTCCGATTACACCTCCTGAACCTGGAATACTGGAATTGCTCTCTGGTATGCGTGATACCTCCTTAGCTCTTAGAGTTCAGTAATTTACTTGGGTTTGAATGCAATGCATTAAAATCTGGATTCCTCTGCTCTTTCTGTCCTCAATTAGTCTCTGCTCAGTGATCAAATGACACAGTTTATATACTTACAAAGTGGTATCTTCCCTCTGATGTTTCTTTCTAATATTTTTGAGTTGGTACTGAATTGCCTGTTACAAAAACTGCCAGTCTCTAAGTGGCTGAAGGCTTTTGTGGGGTGTTCTGGGAGGGGGGCAGGGATGTTGAATAGTACTGTATTGTTTGACATGGAACGAAATCTATTGTCATGAACAATCCTTGAACTAGCTCAAGTGCCATACAGGAGAGACAGCAGCTAATTTGGTAATAGTGATTTCATTTTTGGTATGTTTTCTAGCTAGATGAAGAGATCTCCGGAGTTCTTGAAGTAGTGGGAAGAGTAACAAATCAGGCCACTATCATGTGCATGTCGTACGTCCAGTTCAGAGAAGACAGAAGTCCATTTGGTAAGTAAGAATATACATTACAACAAATCTGTTTTGTGGTCTCAACTCTTCTTCATCAAGTAGGAAGCGAGAGCCTTTCTTCAAGTTGCCAGCTATGGAGTAGAATGCAGAAAAAGTGTCCAGGCAAAAGTTATGTAGAAAATACACTGGTTTACTGTCAAACTGTAGGGACTGACTCAAAGCTGGAGCCAGTCTAGAGTATTGCCTAGGCCTGATCATTCTCCCACTCCCAACCACGTGGTTCTTGCCTTGCACTGGACCTCGTGTGTGTGCCTGTGTAGCTAGCAGGCCTAAGAGTAACCCTCCAAAAAGCAAGCAATGAGAGTGTGACTGCCTTGGGAAAATGGGGGAGGATGAAGGGGAGTGGGAATGCTCAGCTCTACTGCTTTAAAATAAGCAGAGCTCTCATGCTGTCATTTGCTTGTGGGGAACTTAGCTTATGCATTGTAATCATTTTCTTTGCCCTGTTTCAGATCTGGAACTCTACAATGAAGCACTAAAAATTATTCATGAATTCCCCGAATACTTCCCGTTTGGTACTGGGAGGAATACCTGACTTTTTTCTTCGCATATATTTAGAGCTTCAAAGGGAACAATAGTACTGTAGCTTTCTTGTCTGACAGCACATTAAGTTGTTACGTTGCAATTATTTCCAGCAAATATACAGAAAAGATGCTGTTACCTGTGCCCTGTACTGCTTTCTTTGAAAATCAGTTTTATGCAGCAAGGGGAACACTCCTGCGGGTATCCTGCTGTATATATTTAACCTTTTTCCATTTATGGGAAGTGTTCCCTTGCAGGATTGGACTTGAAACTGAAGTTTTGTAGGCATCTTTGTAGGGGTGGTGGTAGAAGTTCTCGGGTACTTTACGAGAAACTTGTGTTGAAGACATTTGGATGTTTTTTAATGTGATTAAAATTTGCATTATAATTTTTATTCTACTTTCTTTGATATAGATTTATTAAACATGGGGAGGGCATTTTGCATCTTTAAAACAGTCTCCAATAAAAAAAGAACTGATAAAGTTTAACTTTTTGTCAGTGTTACTTGCCAGAGTTCTGTTTTCAGTGACATAGGGTGACTCCTGTTCTATTTTACCTGACACAGGTAGCTCAGAGTACAAGGTACTTGCCTTTTGTGCTGACGTGAAACACTTGGGAGATGTCTAGTTAGGCTTGGGGATTTCAAGTGCTGTTGAGTTCCCATCATTCTTGGTGGGACCCTAAGCAGAAGTGCCCGATTCAGCCAGCTTGTCGTGGTGACTTAAATCATAAACTTCAACTCAGTTCCCAGTTTTGTTACTATCCAGCCTACTTACAGCACGTAGCAGAATTCTACTTAGATTGTGTTACCTTAAGAGACAGAAAAATCCTACTTGGGAAATACTCTCTGTGAATTAAATACAGTATTTCAAAGTATTTTAAATAAACCTTAGCCATGTTCAGTAACCTTGCATACAAGCAGGTTTCAGGTTTAATAGCTAGATTTAGTGCCTTATTAAGATTGCTAGCTTTGGGCTTATTTATAGACATCTCTGTTTTCAGTCAGGTTTGTTTTAAAAACTTTATCATCCACCCAGTCTGCAGTAACTGTGATAAGAAGTCAGCAGGTGATCTGATTTTTCCCCTCTACTTAGAAGACGGACAGACAGTGGCAAAGTTAATGTTGCTGGGAAGGAGGAGGATGACTTCTGAAGTAGGAGGCAGTCCCATATAGCAAACAAGAGCATGAGGTCCATGTGACAAGATACCAATCCCATAGTGCTGTCACGGGTCAATTTTAGTACCCAGTAAAATGTCATTCTGAGTAACTGCATGCATGCATTCCTATCATTTATAAAAGTCTTTTGTACCATGCTACTACAGAAAACTGGTGTTTTGTGCATGTATAGATAAATGTTACATACGGTTAGTTACCAAGACTCTCCCGGCCTAATAACGTAGTCTGCCACTAGATGGCGGTAGCACTTTACCCCATACAGACCATCCTTTGCATAGGTGGTCTTCTGTGTAAATGGTTGAACAGATCCGAGTGGGAAATGCTGCAGTTTCCCTGTGTCAGTCATGGCTCTTGTTGTTCAAGCAGTACACAACTAAAAGGTTCTGCTATGTGCTTTTCAGCCATCTGAATGCAAATGAAGAAGCCTGCCCTGGCTATATGGCTATGCTAACAGGACAAGGAACTGTAAGATATCCTTGATATTAAAGGAAGAGGAATGCTCAGGTCATATACGAACTTAAGCAGGATAGCAGTGTGGGAAACTGCTAGCCATTCCAGATACCCCTCGGAAAGGCACAACTGTGGGGCCTGCTAACACTCAGTTAGGACTGCACCAACATGATTAAGGTGTGAGAAACTGCCAGACCTCATAGATGATAAAATGGGGAATTGTGGCTCTGTGGGTCGCTGTCCAAAGGGGAGTCACTAGGGCGACTGCATCATAACACTGTAGAGAGTTTTACCTGGGGAACCTACACATGGGATAAAGGAATCTCAGTGCTGTGAGAGGGCAGTGATGCTGCATCACACCTGCCCTCCTGGGGAGTCAGCAGACTGCTGCTGTAACAAGCACCATGCTGCAATCCAGGTACCACCACTTTGTCCAGCCAAAGCTCTCCTTGGTGAGGCTGGTGGACATGGAAATCATCACTCAGTGGTTGAGTCACTCCTGCTCAAAGCCCTGTAGCAGTGGGACAGAAGGGCTCCCAGGTAAGAAAGCTGGGAGCACCATCCTTGTGGTCCAGCAAGATACTGTGGCTTCCCTCTCTGCTGGCAGCCTAGAGTGGGAAGGGTTTTGCATCCCAGTTGGGTAAGGTACCAAAAGCAGTCCATGAGTGTGAAATAAGAGGAACAGACTAAAATTTGGCAAATTCTCTTGGGGAAATTAATTTCAAATGGGGATCCCAAGGGCAGCCACCAAAATGCAGATGCACAGTGAGGGATGGTGCAGGAACTCAGGGCTGCATGGGGGAGGTGGGGGGAAGCCTTGTTGGGGTGTCACTGCAGGCTTGTCATACTCAGACCAGCCACCATCACCAGACCGACTCTGCTGCCCTTGCTCGGGCACAGACACTAACACAACTCATGCTCTTTGCAAGCAGCCTGTGTTTACCATGAGAAAGTGATTGTGCTTAATCAGGGAAGAGAGGCAAGGCTGGAGCACAATGAAATGAAAACAGACGTAACCAGCACGAACCATAGAATCAAAACATTTCAGCATGCAAGACCACCTTCATGCAGTTAAATCCAGAGCTGAGCAGGTATCAGAAAACAGTAAATGTAAGAGTAACTGTAGCTAGCAAAATGTCTGTAGGTATGCTTTTCATTAGAAGACAACTCGCCCCCCAAATCAGCTTTATTAATTTAAAAGCAAAACAAGGAAAAAGTCTGACCATGGAAAACCATACACCTCTTACTCTGTAAACATTGCAAATAGTGCAATTAGAGGCTGAAAGCCTGATTACCAATTACAACAGCCCAAACAGTTAAGTTACACTGTGCCAGAATATGCACATATTCATAATCCAAAACATTTCAAAGGCATGTTGAGTATCAAAGTAAGCATCTAATTCAATGAAATGACAGAATTTGACACACACAGGTATAGTCAAGTAAAAAAAGTTAGAAATTAGTTTTCTTTACATAGGAAAATGAGACATTTTAAGTTAGTAGTTGCATTCACCTGGACACAAAATTTATCCGGAAAAGGTACTAAACATTACTACAGAGGAATAAAAACATATCCTCGACACGTACAAAACCTTGTTTCCATAAAGCAAAAGTTTTATTGCCTGTATTTATATAAACAGGATGTCATACATTAAACCCCAGCTTCCATATATAAATAGAGAACATTTTGAAGAGCTCTTCAATGGCAACATAAAGTGTGCAAAAATACCGGAAAGAGAAATAAATAACAAGAAAAACAAATAACTGCTCTCCCATGCCTACAAATATCATGTACCTCTTCGCTTTTTATCTTTAAAAAGATCTCTGTCACTTAGGCAAGAATTTTAGATCAGAATAAATGCAGCAGACTTATTACAAGGTTAATGCTAAATCAGAAAATATAACCCAAAGTCCTGAATGCAATCATGTGCGTGTACAGAAAACGTTTCCACATTCTATCTTGATGCAGCTACACTACAGCATGTAGAGCTAGTGGTACATTACAATGTCTTCTCATCTAGAACATCAATTTTCACAGTCCAATCAATCCAGTACCAGTTTATTGCTAACATTCCGTTTAGCATTCCATAGCACACAGGTGTTAACTCATCTACTGTTTTTACTTGTAAATAAACACACACCAAGTAAACTGATGTTATTATCACATACCTTAAAACAGGGTTTTTTTCCCTAATTCACGTGTGTGAATTTCGTTGCCTATAAAATACCAATTAGCTCCTAGCACAGTATTAACAAAATAACATTGAATTTCTCTCAAGTTAATAAATAGTCTTAATTCCAGCTGGTAACATAGCTGGAACTACTTCTGGTCAATGACTGAAAATCGTGCAGCCTTCTGGGAACAGACTGGTGTCCACTAGTGACCAGAAGCAGGATTTATATAGGTTGATTTCACACCTCCCATCATACTTCAGAAGTACAGGAAAATGCTGATTATCCAAAAGTCTTCAAATATTTTTTATAGTCAAAACTCAGCATTGAGTTTAAAACTTTAATATTAACAAGTCTCCAGTTCTTGAATTTCAGCTCTTCACAGTACTATGTTAAAAATTAGCAGTCAAAGGAAAACTCCTGTAGTTTACCTGCACTCTGCACTGAAACAGACACACGATTTCTCAGGGAACTCTTCTCTAGGATACAGACTTCACCAGGGGACAAAACCCCTACATTCTTTAGCATTACAATTCACATGAGCTAGGTATGTAGGTAAATTAAATAAGACCTCAGCTTGCAAAGATAGTGCTTTGCTATTAACAAATCTTGGGAACAGAAATAAATGGGTTTTTTTTCTTTAAAATAAAAATCTGTAGAGTACAATTGGCAGTGGCATTTTGAATGAACTTACAAGGAAATGATTGCTTACATATGAGAAAGCGTGATCGAACAGTGAATGAAGGAATCCACAGCATCACTTGGTGATCTCCTGAAGAAGACTGTTCAGGGGTGTTATTTTGAGGGCCCACTTTTCACTAAACACAGCATGCTTTGTTTGGAAAACAAATGAAAGGGACAATCAGCATTCCCCTGAAAACTTTACTAAAAATTTTACCAAATCTGAAGAGCCCACAGTTCCAGGACTGCTTTTGAACTGAACTTCTTAATCCCCCGAGCAAGGGCCACACACTGTACCCAGAGGCTCATTTCAGGAATACCCGTTTCTACCAAGCACAGTCATACACACATAATTTTACTAACCAGATAGCAATTTATTTTTTCACAGTAAGTCACAAACGACCTTTGTCTAAAACATATGCTTGGACTATGATGGACATCCATTAGCGAGCCCCACATGTTCAAACAATATTTACGCTTGGACAGTCTCTGCTGGAATGAGATTCCCTGTTGTATCCAGCTGCATACACTTACACGAGCAGGCAGAAACCGGGCACTCAGTGTGGTCCCTAGACAGCAATAGCAGAAAAAAGAAAAACAAACCCACGTAAAATAAAATTAACAAGAATTTTGTATTTTATACATGTAAGTACATGCAGGGACATAGTATCTCAGAAAAACTCAGCATCACAGTTAAATTTTGCTCATGTTCTAAACCAGCACAACATTATACAGCAAGGGAGGCATGTCCTACTCAGTGCAGCATACACATGAGAAATAAGGAAAATTTAAACATCAGCTCACCTGAACCAGCTAAGCATATGCCCAGCATGTCCACCATGCCTACAGTTGTGACACCAAGTAAACCAGTTGTTGAACTGGGCTAACTTCTTGTCTTTGCTAAGATCCACTTTTTCATCTGACTTGGATCCTCCTGTGCAGAGGCAAACCCACCCCCCCAGATATGCTTGTAAATCATTATGCTTTATTTGTATTTCAGTCCCAGTCACACTATTAGAACAAATTTGCAATTAGGAATAGCGTGTGAAAAAGTGGCCTGATTTTAAAAAAGAAATCATTAAAATTATTGAACAGAAAAGAACTGGTGGAAAGGCAAAACAAGAATTATATTGCTGAGCTGTTGTTTCACATCTTACGGACATGTTAAACTTGCCTCTTAAACGAGTTTTACAGACACAATCTCTTTCAAGTGATTTACATTTTGATTTAAGTTCCAGTGAATTATGGACTTTGCATATGAAGTGTCCGCTTTAAAAATAAATACAAATATATATGTTATATATCTAGATAAAGCAACAAAAATCTAAGTTATTAATTGAAACAATTAGAATAAAGAAGCCATAACAGATCAGTGAAAGAGTGAGGCGATCTAAATAGATGACAACTGCGGAGTGGCACACGGCTCTATAACAAGAGCCTGACTGACTTAATTAAAAGTATGGACAAAACCATTTTTATTCAGACCTGGTATAACATGGAGCTCAAGATGTTTAGAATCACGAGATTCCAGTCATATTTCCTAGCTGTGACAGCATGGCCCATACATTCTTTTATACGGTCAGAAAGTCTATCAAATTAAATTTCTTCTCTCCTTCCAGCTAAAAATCATTTACATTGCACAATTTCTGTAACGTCCCCACAATCTCAAGAATCTTATTTCCCATTTCTTATGGTTTTAAGGTTCACAGTACTGACCACCACAATACTTGAACTTTTGCATCTGTCTAACCATGGAATTTCACTGACAATCTCACTGGAAAAACAGTCAGAACCAAGTACTTGTGCATACTGTCTGACACCAAAGAACTGAGATGTTGGTTTCATCATAACATCAGATGGGATGCAAACAACGTTTCAATTATGGTTTCCCTCCCTCAAAATGATGAGTTTGAATATTTATAGTATGAATGCAAAAGGAAAGAAAAAGGTGAAACAGGTCTTCCAGCAGGAACTGTTAAATTAGGCCTCTAACTAGTACTCCAGCTGAGTAACTAAAACCCACTGTGTCATACCTGGACAACTGGAAACTGGTGTTCCCATGTTTATCAAGCAGAGAGCACAGCGAGGAAGGGGCTTACGGCAACCAGGACAGCTGGTAACTTTTGACTTGGTTGGCGAACCGCTAACTCCGTATTGGCTAAAACCTCGCCCCTGATGAGGAATAGCTGAACAGCTGTAGGAGATTGATTTTCCACAGAAATTGCAACTCACAAACACCTAAAGAGAACAACAAAAAAAAAAAATTTTTTTTTTTTTTTGCTTGGTCCCATTTTTGCTCCAGCTATGAGTGAATTTGTTCAGGCTAGCAAAGACTTATTTACTGGACATTCTAGAGTGTACTGGAAAGTCAAGGCTACTTGAGAAGAAGTTTCTGACATCTTGGCTTACAGATTTTGCACCCAGTACTGAGAATTAGGTTTTAATGATGCCCACTTATCTCAAAAGCATATAAAAACATGCATAATTGCCAAGATTTAGATAGGTATTAAAATAATAAAAAGCTACACCTTCAGTAATGAAAGAAATTAAGTTTACTTAATTAAATCTGGTCTCTCCCTTCTTATAGTCAGGTGACCCACTTCAGAGTCCCCAACACAAGGATTTTCCTTATTCCAGAAGTTGTGACCAACAAGCACATAGTTTAAACTCTTTAGGGGCTATTTATGTTGATCGCGTAGGGAAGGAGCAGTAACCTCAACTTCCACTTGGAGCAGTGTGGATGCAACTCTCCTTAAACAGCTGTGACGGATACATGAATTCCAAAATAGCCTTCTTTAGAAATCCTTGGGCCCTAAGGTTTGCAATGCACACACTCAGCATACATGAGAGAATGGAAGGGGCTGTGATAAAGACCATGTTGGCTAAAAATGCTACCAGATGTTAATAGATAGACAGCATTTAGGCAGGGCGTCAGTTTTTGGGTTAGCTTATGTTCAAAATTGATAAAGGTGCTGCTGTTCACTTTTAGTTTAGTTTAAGGGCTTAAAAATAGCTTTAAGGTTCGCTTCAATTAAAACAGAGCCAATTTGCACTGGTTCTTTGTTCAATTCCCTGGTTTCAGCATCACCCTCACCACCATGCAGAATTCAGCTGGATGACACATCTCTGATTTTGTTTTTCAACACGGGAGGCAAAAAAACCCCAAGCTTCCCCAGAA
>NW_010249595.1:10659-12953 GCF_000690775.1 Eurypyga helias
TGAGAGACAATCTGTTATTTGAAAGAAAAAGAAAAAAAAAGGGAAACTGATTTCCTACACTAGATATGAAGAAATGTAGCTCTGCTTACCATATTTCTGTACTCTCTATCAAAACAGCCAAGTTTTTTGTCAAAAATTATTTAAAAAAAAAAAAACCAGCTATTTTTTCAGGGCAGCCTTAGTTGAAATCTTTCTTTTACACACGGATCCTCACAAAAGCCGAGGTGCGGCCAGCTACCTTTTTCTATGGAAGTACCATGCCACTTTCCTTCCAGGATTGGTCATACTTCACGCAAGAATTACATTTACCTGGGCTAAAGGTTTTGAACTGGGGTCCAGCTTACTCCTATGGATATCGAATTCTGCACGTTTATGCCAAAACCTCCAAGCATCCAGAAGATTCCTGTAGTTCTCAATCCAGTACTGAACCCTTTCATCCTTAAGTACATCTGACGGAGAACCCTAAAGCAGGCAGGAAAGAAATGTCAGACACGCACTGATGATACACAATACATATTACTCACTTTTTTGCAAAGCGTACTACAAGGTATGAGAAATCATACGGTGTGATTTATCTAGAAAAAGACTAATCTTCTGCTAAACTGCAACATGAGTGTGATAAAAATTTACGTCAGTCTGCCTCTCTAGTTGAAAATACCTGCACTGCCATGTCCTGCTAAAAACTCGTGTCTGTCAGATGAGGGTTTGTGAAATTCTGTCACATTTCAGAGTCTGTATCACTGTTATGATTACATACATAGTTAAACACAGTGCTGGCAATACCTGCAACTGTGTAAGGGCCAAGACATGTCTGTTATTAAAAAAACCAAACCCAATACCTACAGGCAAACAAAAAAACTTCAGCTCAGTTCTCCATCAACATTCTGAAGCAAAAAAATAATGTTTCGAACCTGTCAGGAAGCGCACCAGCCATAAGCTGGGGAATGGGTGTTCCCAGTGCAGTTAGAAAAAAGGACTATTTTTTCTTTTTGTCTGTTTCCCCTACTACCTCCTCAAGCTATCCCAGCCAGAGAGAGTGAAGATACAAGTTTGTTGTTAACACTGAGCACTTTAGATGATTCCACAAAACAGGCATGATAGATATTGTCACTAATTAATACAGAAAATACTTCCTAGTTCACCAGATTCAATACTATACTGCTAAAAAAAATTATCCTTAGTTTTTGTCTATAAAGATTTATATTAGAGTGAAACACTAACCTGTAGCATACAATAACTTGCTGTCTGGACATCTCCAGTTCTGTCAACATAACTTTCCATCAAGTCCACTCCATCTTTTGTCAACCCCGTTAGCAGTATTCCCTCCAAATTCCCAGCATCTTTCATTTCATTCGTCAACTTTTCAATAAACCTGTTCAGCTATTAAAAAAAAAAAAAAAAAAATTAACTTTTGCTCTCTGCTCATCCCTTCCTACCTCATTTATGTTGGTCTGTGTTAGAACTTTCAACAATTGAATAGCTTTATTTAAGGGTGTCTTTTGCTAACGGAATATGCTGCTTTCTGGATGTTATAAAGGAAAAGGTATATGCCTATATCCACTATACTGCAAGAATTCAAGAATCAAAAACTTTAAACCTGCTGATATGAAGTGCAAAGAAGGAGGTTCCGTATTCTTTAAATACTGCAGTGAATTTAAAAGGAAACATTCCTGTTGTAAAACCAAGCCTTAATTCAAGAGAAAGTAAATAGCTGGGAATAAATAATGCATAAGTACAAATACTCTCCAGTAAGACAGTAACATTTAACAAACTAGCATGTCATCAGTATTAAAAAGGAGACAGAAATCAAGACGAAGGTATAAACTGAAGACCAGATTATACCATACCTTATATCCTATTGCCGTGAGAAAAACCACATCACTCACTGCTTCCACTATACACCCCTCCACCCCAGAGATTCTTCTATCTCTAAATAAAACTCATCTTAGCAGTTTGCTTAAGTGTGCAACCACAGACTTACTTGAGCATCATTGAGGAACTTGCAAGCAAATGCCACTCTGTCTCGTACAGCGACGTTATTTTCGTACTTTGGAGAGAAAAATGAGAATGCTACCATCACAGGCAAGCTTTCACTTGTTCAACACATTGTAAAAGTCAGAATATTTGCGCTAAGGTGTAACTAGTACTACAAGTTTGAGAATGGACAAAGACAGCACTGCATGTGAAGAAAGTGAACACGTTATCAGATGAATTGTTTATATTCAGATACAGGGATCAGTGCCAGACTGTGGCTACTGGAAGAACCTATTCTTTGAGTGCACCCTCAGCAAGTT
>NW_010249596.1:0-6897 GCF_000690775.1 Eurypyga helias
TCCTGGGCGATATTTTTATTCTTATTAAAAGGATTTGGGCTTTTTTCGGAGGGCTGGATGGGGTTTTGGGGGTTGCGGTGGGGTGATGGGCTCGGCACCGCTTTGCTTTCTCTGCTGCGAGAGATGTGGGAAGGGAAGGAGGGGGGAAAACTGGGGAATAATTCAGAGACCCTTCAGCCAGGCATTTCCCCGAAACCCCGAAGGTCCTTAGAGCAGGTTGGATATTTCCCAAGTAGATTTTTTAATTAAGAAAAAGACGACGGAAACCTATTTTTGCTTTATTTTCCTTTTTTTTTTCTTCTTCCCCTCTCCCCCGCAGCAAAGCGGTTTCTCCTTCCCTGACTGCGAAGACAGCTTTTTTTAATTATCCACTTTCATTCCCGAACTATCTGAAGTTTCTGGGCTAAAATGGCATGTGTGGTGTTGTGCGGGGGGTGGGGGGGAGATAAATAAAAAAAATTCCTCGTGGAGAAGAAAAAAGGGGTCGAATTTGTGAAAAGGGAGCGACTTTCAGATGGTGAACTGCACCAGAACGGTGGGGTGGTGGGTTTTCTCCCCTCCTGTCTGTCTGTCTGTCTCTCCGTCTCCCTCTTTCTCTCCGGGAAATATTTACTGGGCAGGGGGGGGAGAATCCAACCTGGGGCTCACTAAATACCATGCAGAAGACTTTACAAACTGAAACGTTCCCGTTTTGGTCGGATTTTATTTGATTTTCATTTTTTTCTTGGGCTGATTTCAGGAGGAAAGTTACTTTTCTCTCCAATATTTTCTCTCTCCTCTTCTGTGGCGCATTTCGCCGCGATGGCAACTTAAGCTGTTTTCTTTTAAATTTTCAATCTCCGAATTTTCAGTCTCGGAGATTGAAAATTTAAAAGAAAACAACTTGATTTGACGCTTTAAATCCGAGGGAATTTAAACCTTCGTGCTTATCGTGCCATCCCCCCAATTTTATATTCTTTATTTTCTAATCGTGTAGTATTTAAGTAGTAAAGGGTTTGGGTTGGTGGGGTTTTTTTTCATCATTCTCCCGGGCGTGTAGGAGGGCTGGAGGGTGAACTCTGATTTTAGGTGAAGCGGCTGATTAGGGCAATGGCGAATAAATAAATAAAAAGGGAGATAGCCCGGAATTTCAAGATCATTACGATGAGAAAGAGACGGGTTCAGAGTCACTTTCAAGGGAAACAAAAAGAAAACGCCACCTTTCATTTAAAAAAAAAGGGGGGGGGGGGGGAGAAGAATAAAAAGAAAAAAAGAGGAAAAAAAAAGAAGGAGGGGGAAAAAAGGGAAAGGGAGCAAAATCGTAGGAAAAAAAAAGTACACTGTAGGAGAGAAAGTGGAACTTGACCGTTTGGGGTGATTTGTAACGGTTTAGAGCAAAGTCCTGCTTAAATATTCTCACGTCTGCAAACCTGTTTTCCCAAAGATTTTCCAAAGCAGGGCTGTAAAATTCCCCTCGACTTAACTTTCAAGAGCCTTGCGGGTCTTCTCTCCGCATCAAGTGGGACAAGTTTCAATATCTTAGGCCGAAAAAGCCTAAAAGTGCATAATCCTATTTCGTGTGCCCCTTCCCCGGCACAGTAAAAGCTTTCGTAGGCTTCAGACGCCATTTGGTTCCCCTGGAAAGCTATTTGCGACTTTATTGCCTCTATTTGTGTTATCTGCATAGGTCTTTTTAAAACAGTTTGATAGAAATCGTTCAGTTTTATGATATCCAACGAAAATTCCACATAATATTTATAAGCAAAGAATAAAACTTTAGTACGGGAGCCAATATTTTCTCATTTATAGGTGATGAAATTAAAGACCAATGCAATTTTGTATTATATTGCGCTTTTTTTTTCCCCGGTTTGATTTTTTTCCCCCCTCTTCTACTTTATTTTTGCAGCTGATGTGGCGAGTCAATAATTTATGCTGCTCAGTCAAACAGTTACACATGTGCATTTTTTGGGACACCAAAATTTGACCTCATAGTTTCCTGTATTGTCTGCCTAAAGCTTAAATACGTTTTCCTGATTTCTTTCGCCCAGCGTTCTGGTGGGTGCTTTTGCCGAAGGAGAGATGAAGGAGTTCCACGGAGCACAGCAAACCTGACATTAAATAATTTGAATTTGCTTCTCCGCAGAACCAGGCGCTTCGCAAGAGCATCGCGAGCAGACATCCCCAACCAGGTTGCTGGAGAGAGAGAGAGAAAAAAAAACCGGGGCTGGAAACCTCATCTTTTATGAATGTGTAAACGTTGTGAGTATAAAATAAAGATTTACACCGTTCACAGGCGTTTTGTTTACCAGTTTTTGCCAGAACAAGGTACCGCTGTAAATGGTTGAAGGGTTTCAAGCCTGTGTCGCGAGTTGCTAATCAGCATCTTCGGAAGCGAAGGGGGCTGAGTAAATATAAAATCAGATTGTTCATAAAAATACGACCTGGCTGTATCTCGAAACTTCACCGTGATGGGTTTTTTTTGGCCATGGAAAAAGAAAGGTGACGATAGGAAGCGGCAGAGAGACGTCTCCAGGAGACCGAATATTGTTTAAAGTTAAAAATAATTAGAAGTATGATAAACATGGGTCATTAATGGAAAGAGAAATAAAATTCATCAGCCTAAGTGGAACCCCCGTTGGGAAAAATGCTTTACTCTAATTACAGAAAATAAATACGAACAAATGCTATTAAAACTTAAAAGGAGAGAGTCTACCCGTGGTAAGGGCTTTAATAACCTACTTTGAATTTTACACACTTTTAGGGGATCCATAGGCACGTCCGATGCTCGTCCCACGCCTTTTCCAATCCCCCCGGCTTCAACCTGGCCTTTCTGGGCCACTTCAGAGGGATTTACCCAATGAACTCCAAGACACACCAAAAAAAGTGGGGTTTTGCCCTTCTTTTCACGGGTCCTCTTCTCCCGGGGGGAGGTAGGGGGGGGAGGTGTGGGTGGCTGTCCCCGCGTCCTCCCATTGTCCCCAGCGCCACAGACAGAGCAATTGCCCTGAAACGTCCCCAAATCGGCTCTCTGGATGCCAAGGACGCCGTAGACCCTGCTAGGCAGGGACGAGGGGACGTGGAGGGGGGGAAAAAACAAGCCAGCAAACCCCATCTTCTGCCCATCACCCCGAGGAGTATATAAATGTCTACAATACCCAAGACAAAGCATCTCTCAGACTTCCCCGGAATATTTTACCTGTCCCCTTTTCAATCTAATTATTTAACCGTGAGTTATGTGTAGAAAGTGCTTCTTACGCCCATTGTATTTTTTACCAAGTTTTCTTACGTTTTTACGACAAACATTCATTTTCGCTTCGAGGAAGTATTTGGTAGCAACACTTTAATGATTACCTTAAATTTGTATTTCTGCCCGGTATTATGCCCCATGTTGTAGCGGAAATAATTCTGATTTATGACAAAGTACACTGGAGTACAATAACAGCGATGCAAAAATAAAACCCACGCCTTTATATGTTGGCTTAGAAACTGTAAACTATCACCACAAGAAATCTATCAAACTTTACAATCCCTCTTACCCTGCTTCCTTCTTTCTGAGTAACTTAAGTCAAAGAATTATGGAATGATATTATGTTCCTTGAGGTGGTATTGAAAACTGTGTTCAAGCTTTTTTACCCCCAACATAGCACCCATGTACTGGATGGAGTTTGGACCCTTCTCCTTTCCCTTTGATCACGAAGGCAAAATTTGGGAAGTGTAATTCATACAGAAGCAAGAGCAGGCAGGGTGACAGAGCACAACGATGTGACACGGGGATTTTGAAGGAGTTTATTCAGTGCTGAAATGTGTCTTTTAATTTTCCAACCGCGTTAACAAACTTAAATATTGCCCTCCCCACCCCCCTAAAAAAAAGAAAAGGGAGAATAATTTCCAGCAGAGATGGGTAAGTCCGGGTGGGAGCTCTGGAAATGTGGGTTATTGCACGTTTGGAAAATTAAAGGTGGGTGTTTTGGGGTTTATTTAAATTTTTTTTTTTTTTTTTTAGTCTGGGAAATGTCACTTTTGAAGCTGCAAAATCACTAAGCGGTTGAGGGGAATGTGGATTTCGGAGCCCTTTTTAGAAAGTTTAAAAAGAGAGAGAAAAAAAAAGTGAGGTTGAAAGAGGCGAAAAGAAACGATGAAAGGTAAAAATTGAAAACAATGAGGGACGTGGTAAAATGAGGGTCTGCCCTGCGAGTTTAGGGCAAACCTCAGAGAATTCCTAATTTTCACATATGACGATAGGCAGATGATTTGTTCAAACTTGGTTAAAACGCTGAGAATTTAACAGGCGTCTTTGAAGCGGCAACCGCCGGTCTGCCGAGCCCTTCAAAATAAACATTATTGTTCCAATTAGAATTTTCACAGAATCTGGAGAGCACCGCGAGGACGGGCGCTTAACGCTCACGGTTCTCCTTCGGAAAGAAAAAGAAGCAATTGGGCGGGGAAAAAAAGAAATCTGAATAAATGCAAATTTCACACCTAAGCATGGAAATAGGCTGGAGACGGTGGGGCGAAAAGTCTGAGCTTGAAAATTTAACATATCTGCCTAAATTTGAGGGTGTCTCCCTCCCCAACACAGGCACCACCGCAGAGGTGCTGAGAACCGTACGTGCAGGGAGCCAAGTTTATTTAATAAAACACGCAATTTTTCCTTGGTTTTTTGATTTTTAAAGATTTTTCTCCCCGTACCTGCAGCCCCAGAGACAACCTCGAGCATCTCCCGCGTTCTGAATCACACGCTCCCGGCAGACCCCGAGGAGTTTCGGCGGGTTCAGCCCTCACCGCTGCACTCACATACGGTTTGTATCAAGCACATCTTTAAAGCAGAGGACTGCAGATTTGCTCGAGCGTCTATCACTTCATCCAAAGCGAGGAATTAGGCCTCTTTTTAACAATTAAAACGAACGAATTTACTCTGCTACTTGTAGCACATAAACAATTGTAATGTTTACATTAAATCTTCCCCCCCTCCTTCCCCCTTTTTTTCCTCCCCCAAAATGAATAAAGTTTTTTATGGGCTCCATCAGCAATATGCTCCAGCCTAATTCCTCAACTCCAGATAAAAAAAAAAAAATAACCCAAAAAAAAGAGCCTTATGAGGTTGCAAACCACATTCTCGTGGTTTCATGTTGTAATTTAGAAGTTATCAAAAGCAGAGGAACGTGCTTCCATCCAACATATGCTGCGCATCCCTCTGTCCCCCAACTTCAGGAAAGGCGGAGAAGCCAGGCCTTAATGAGCCGCCATTTTGGGGCAAAATAATATAACTCATATTTTTAATATATCCCCGGGGAGCCCTGGTCCCCCCCGCCCCGGCCGCCGCTCCCTTTTTGGAGGCTATTTCATTCTGGGGGGCTATTTATTTTTAGGGCGCTATTTCTTTCGGGGATGCTATATCTTTTTTGGGCCTATTTATTTGGGGGGGGTTATTTCTTTTGGGTGGGTGGGTGGCCTATTTTTTGGGGGCTAGTATATATTTTTAAAGGACTGTTTATTTCGGGTGGGCTATAGGGGAAGTGTCCCATAGGGGACAGCTTATTTCCGGAGGTCCATTTCTTTTTGGAGGCCCATTTCTTTTTGGAGGTCCTTTTTTTTTTGGTGGTCTATGTATTGGGGAAGTTCTGCTTATATTTAGGGGGCTATTCATATTTTTAAAAGGGGTGGGGGGTTCAAAACTAAATCGCAAGTTCGCAAAGGCTTTGTCTCAAATCCGCAATCCCTTCCCCAAAGTGTCACCCCTCTCCCCACCTCCATCCCTTCCCCTCCCTCCTCCTTTTGCCGGTGGCTTTACAATATTTCAGCAGCAAATTCGCTGCCGGTCCCCCCTCGGCAGAGCGGTGCTTGAGGAGAACCAATTTAATCGCCTTTCGCCAAGGTTATGGGCCACCAGGGTCCCTGGGAGGGGGCTCCAGGACTTGCTGCCTGCCTGCCTGTACCCAGCCCTGCCTCTCCGCCGGGAACAGCTATTGCTCCTATAAAAGTTCCTCGTACACAAATAAATGAATTCACCCTAGGATCCACAGGCGAGGATTAGCTCAATTGATGGTCGATTCGAGTCCACTTGCCAAAACCACTGGCTTTCTTCTTCGCTTTTGCGAAATCCCAGCTCTGGCCAAGTTGGAAACCAACGTCAAACCCGTGAGGAAAAGTGGAAATGGCCAAAAGGATGGATTTTCCCTTCGTGGCTATTGGGTGCCGCTCTTGCTGAGTTGTTCAGCTGAAGTTGGTTATTTACACGCCACCAAGGAGGTTTCGCCTTATCACACAGTCAAGTTTACGTGCTTCTGCCCTGGCACCTTCGGGAGAGGCTGCGTAGGGTCGTGGGGTGGGTGAGAGTGGGTGCGTGTGTCTGGGGGTGTGCGCGGCCCCATGCAACACAACAATCCCTGGACACTTTAATCCAGCATTTGCAGCTCTTACAGACACCCCCTCCCCAACCACGCTTCTTTTTTTTCTTCTTTCTTTCCTTTTTTCCTCCTTTTTCCTTTATTTCCTTTTTTCCTTTCTTTGTTTTTCCTTTATTGGCATTTTCTCTCTCTCTTTTTTTTTTCTTTCCCAAAAATTGCATGAATTTGCTTTGTATGGAAGCCAACATAAGTGAACATTATTATCCCGCAAGAAGGCAATTAGAAGCCGGCCCCCTCGCCTCCTTCCCTTTCTGCAATATTTCACAACAAAGTCACCCAGAGCTGCCTCCAATATGTTGTGTATGAAATCCAGGGAGCAATAGGATACAGGTTGGGTTGGTGTGTTTGTACGTCACATGGAAAGGGCCTTCGTAATTAGTCTGGGTGTCATTAACGTAGAGCACAGAGCGAGCTCCCCAGCCTATGAGGGAGGCTTTATTGTGATGGACATCCGAGGTAGGAATAAAGTTGATGGAAAAGCCTAAATGCGTGCTGGGAATTAAAAAAAAAA
>NW_010249596.1:7898-8530 GCF_000690775.1 Eurypyga helias
GGGAGAGGGAAGAGAAAAAAAAAATAAATTCCCTGGGCAAGACTCCCTTATTTGTTTACTATTTACTGCGGAAGTCTTTTCCTTTAGCCAGACGGGGTAATTAAGAAAAATTAAGCTGTTTAGTGCTGCAGTCTTTATTACAATGTCTAGACTAGCCGCTTTTGTCCGGACACCCGCTGCTGTTACGGAGCATTAACTGCCGCTTCTGACCTCCCGATAGTCACCTTATTGCACCTCTCTTCAGTTTTCCTAACCTTGGGAAGGTTTGGCAAACACTCATTAAAGAAAGGTGCGGGGTTTCCTCCACGTGCGGGGTTTCCCCCACCCACCCCCTTTTTTTGCTTTTCCCTTCGGTGGAGGATAAGCCCCCTCCTCGGGCTGGTCCCGGCGTGCAGCTACATCTGCCGGGAAGATGGCTCCAATCTTCATCTTCTCTATTTCACTTTCCAGCCCGCAAAATTAAACTGAAAAATAAAAATAAAAATCCCCTCCTTTACCCCCAGTTTATTAAATATAAAGCTGAGGCGGGATTTTAGGCCGGGCACAAGCACCCTTTCATCTGGCGGGCTTTGCACAATAAATACAAGGAAACCAAGAAGCGTTTTGCCATCCACCGAGCTCCTTTTTCCTCC
>NW_010249597.1:10000-11692 GCF_000690775.1 Eurypyga helias
CGCTCTGTGAAACGGTTAATAGGCCTTATTGGCAAATCATCACTATTGCAAGTGTCATAGTTACAGCTCAGCTTTAAAGTATATGAATTTAAAACCTAACTATTGTGACTAATATTTATTTCAAAGTACAGAATGTGTCACAGCAGTAGGGCATCCTATTATTAATGCAGTAAACTCTTGCTGCAATACTTTTGGTATGAGGTTGCTGTGCTCGAGTTCCCAGCTATATAAAAGTAACAGTGAAACATGCCTTTTTTCAGCTGTATCTTGCTGTAACATGTGAAATGACTCGTTCCCAGGAAGAGCCATATGGACAAGTTGTTCCATATTAAACTACTACGGTATAACTTTGAGCTGGCCTCGTATGCTATAAAGGCTCTGGTTAAAACACCAATTTTAAAGACTGTTTTCAATTCTGTTCTACTTTTTAAATCAAGTCAAGGCATGGCTCTTCCAAGTAATGTATTCAGGTTGGAATTTCTTAATATGAAAAAGTTCATGAATCCTTACCTGCTCTTTCATCACTGCAGTGCTGATGCTTTGCAAGGACCACATCTGGGTCTTGCTCTGTCGTAAATATGCTTTGCACCGCATGCAATCGCATACTACATTACATGATTCTACCATACAGTTTTCTCCCCCTGATGGTGCCAGCTTATACTCCAGATCTTAATTTCACTGAAGGAATTTGCATAGATCCCCCTGACTTCAAATGTAAGAGTAAAAGCTGCTCATGTTAATGCAGGCAGATTTGTGAAGATGATGATACATGGCCAACATGTTTTCTTCATGTTTCCTTTCTTTTTTACCCGCAAAGAGGCACCTGCTGCTGCAGAGGGGCATTGCAATAGCTTCCAAGTCAGGAATATTCACTTTCTGTGCTTGTAAAAGATTTTTTTTCCTTACCCTGTAACTCGCTACTTAAAAGCCTTTCTGAAATGAGAAATAAACACAGGAATGATACTTCAATGTAATCTTTTTTTTTTTTCCCACCCCTTAACATCTCATAGGTGAAAGGAAAAATGTCTGTGCGTTTTCAAAACAAAATGAAAAAACAGCCTTTCCTGTTAAGTTTTGTATTTTAAACGGCTTTTATTCAGGGAGAGGGAATTCCCTAGCCTCAGATTATCTTTACCGGAATATCAGTAGCTCATCTGCAAGCCTGTGTTTTGTCCTTTTTGTTTTGGTAGTGTTTTCCAGTTGAAAAGAAGAGTGAGCTCCCAGTCCTCTGCGTTTTCCAAACCTCTAGTTTGTAGTTGTACTTATCATCAATATTGCAGGCCCTGACACTCTGCAGCACTGTCACTGTATATACTGTGAAGGCAGTAAAAATGAGCACTAATCAATCTTTCAGGGAGAAGCAATGAGCATTAGAAGGCCACTATCCTGTGACTAAACACACCCCTTTTATGGAGTGTTGGTGCTAATAAAGGACAGCTTATTACTGAGGCAGAGACCAAAGCTTGGGTGAGGTCAACCATGACTGGCAGTCATCAGTCATTCTTAATGATACTTTTTCCCGTGCTTTCTAAGGGATTCTGAGCAGAGTGCAAATCATTCGGGGTCATCCATAGTTCATGTACCCACAGATGGCAAAGGTTTTGAAAGACTTTAGTTTAAACTTGTGTTTTTTTGTTGTTGTGTTCCCCCCCCCCCCCGTGGCACCACAGAAGGCAAAAAACATCAAACAAA
>NW_010249597.1:11723-39223 GCF_000690775.1 Eurypyga helias
GTCACTCAAGTAGGCAAAAAACCTCAAACAAAACAGATTTTTACTGATTTGGAATGTTGTATTTTCTTTCACTCTAATAGATGTTTTACACACTAGAGTGCTTGTGCATTATAAAGAACTACATAAATTTATTTTTATGACGTCTGTCTTCTTTAATTATTACCTTTGATGTCTATTGGTGACTAAAGAGAGCTTAACAGGATTTCTCTCCCTTCTTAAATTTCGCAAAGTGAAACTCAGCCAGTCCCTGACAGATGTCTGTTCCTCACCTTCAGGATTATTTTATAAATCCCTTTCTGATGAGCGGAAGTGTCAAATCAAGGACAGGTCATAAAGTAAAAGTATAAACCTTTTAAAGGGAGACCTTGGTAATATATAAACATTTTGCACACTATCTGAAATTTTATGGACTTAAAAAAATGATATTTTAGCAATAGGAAGGCAAAAGTTTAAAACACCAGACGGTGTGCACGTGTTTTTAAAATACGCACTGTTCCCTCACTCCTTATCTTTCTTTCCGTAGTCAAATTTTACATGTATTGAGAAAATAGCTGTGCTATCGTAGGGGCTGTCACTGAAGTTTGGGTTTCAAAGGGTCTCCCTATCTAATTTACTTTGAAATTTGTGCTTTTTTCAGATGTCGTTTTTAAATTCCTCAATTAAGCAGTCTCTGCACCACCTTGAAGTTCGTGAGTGGGTATATTGCTGCTGTGATCTAGACAACTGCTGTCATTTTCAGCTGGTTGAGTTTATCTGAGATTTTGCTTGAGTGAAACTGTTAGTTTGCTTCTAAAAACTTAGATAAACTGGCTCGGGTTTTGGGTCCACTGGCAAGTCCACACCACTACGTGAAGAAATATTTTACTTGACAGTCATACATCACCTTATAATGTAAAATCCTGATGGCAGGTTGGAGAGGGCAAGGGAATGTATGTGGTCGAATGTGCCTACATACATGCGTATGAATATATACAGGCTTTAATAATTGGCTGTAACGGGTGGTGTCATTTTTACAGTTACAGATGATTTCCTTTTTATTTTCATCTTTGTAGCGTTAAAAAAAGCCAAGCATGTACAGCATGTGTAAACCAAAGAATGCAGTTTCACTTGATTAACATTAAAAAGCTCATTTGATTCCTGGTGTGTGTGTACAGCACCGAGCACAGTAGGACCCTGTCCCATGTAGAAACATTTAAAAGTTTCCATCTTTTGTAGTATGAAGTAGTAATGTGCTGAGGGGAAGGGAAGAAGGGAAATTGGTTGTTTTTTAAAGGTCAGAGGTTTATTCTGCAGTGTTTTTGTGGCTGGGAATATTGTCTGATAAAGTCCTTCGTGGTTGATGTTGTGAGTGCTTACTTTCCTCATTGGGATCTGCATCTTTTTCATTAAAAACTCGAGTCAGTTGTGTGATACCGCAATTAAACACTGTGTCTGAGGCTTTGGGAGGGTTAAACAAGTCACTGATGAACCAGTGTGATTGGTACATCACTAGAAATGAGGTAAAGCATATGGAAATTACGGATGGAGAAACATGCATTTATACAGTGTTCCAGCCGATAGCAGTGCTCATTAAAGCCCAAATCAGGAAGGAGCTGTAGTGCTTTTTGTGAGCCCCCATCCCAGTGATGCTTTCTATTAATTGCTGGTGAAAATGCAATGGGTGCTGGAGAGGGACGTGGCGGTCACAGGGGTGCACCCATGTACAGCCTGTTGACAGATGAGGACCTGAGGCCCAAGAAATACTTCTGTTTAAGGCTCTTGTGTATCAGACAAAACCTTTTGTTTTCAGTTGTGCAAAGTTCTGGATGGGGAGGTGGGGCGTGAGTGCACCCACACTGGGGAAGAAGATGGTGAAACTCACATCCTGTCACCACTGAGTTGAGGGTCTCCAGAGAGACTAGGCTAGTGTTGTAGGTCAGCTGAACCCGTAGGAGTGTATTTTAGTGCTACGTGGTGCTAGTTCTCTCTGGTCAGGGGACAAAAGTCACCTTTGGGTTCTGTGTCCATCATGCTGTTCTGCAGATAGAGGACAAACAAAAGCAGAGCTGTTCTGTGATCGCATCTCATCAAGGTGATGCACAAGTTCAGCCTTTCACATAGGTGTCATGCTGGTTTTAGGTACTGCATCCCTTCTCCTTCCTGCTCCCCCTACCCCCCCTCCATGTTTTTAGATGTTTAGTTTTTTTCCTTTGTATCTGAAATCCTTTATTTTGTCTTTACAGTCTGGTTGAATAGGAATCGTTTAGTTTATGCAGCTTTGTGCTTTTTCTCTACAGCTTGTATCTGCATGAATGTGTTGCAGCCTGATGCGAGTTCATTCGATTAAATAAAATGCTTAAATTGTAATCCGTGCAAAACGATCATATTTGAAACACTTGATGTCTCGGTGAGAATCCATTTAATAGTGATCAGATTTAAATGATTTAACACAGTGGTGGTGGTGGGAGGTGGGGGAGGGAAATACAGTTTCGAGACATTCCTGTATATAAAAAAAAGATTAAACCAAATTCAGATATGTCTCTCTCCCTCCTTCTCTCTCTCTCTCTCTCTTTTTAAGCAGTCAAAAGATATACTGTATCCCCAGTGAAAGGGCGCTTTCAATCCAGTTATCCACTTTACCCAGTCTCAGTTTCCAGAACCTTCCACACCCCCCCTGGTTAAACCACTAAGCCTTTGATTCCTTCCTGATTACACTATGCAAGACATCTATCAAACACTGTCTTATCTGTTTGTAAGGCAGCTCAGGCCTCAGATTTAAGTCATGGGTTTTGGCTACAAGTTGGAGTGTGATTAATAATTGACTAATGTAGCTTTTATTTATCACAGGCTAGCACATTTCACCATTACCGAGTTAATTTATGTTAAGTGTAAGCTGTCGTTCAATCTGTTTTTCAACTTTTTTTTTTTTTTTTTTAAATCCTAAGTCTATCTTTCACTTTTTGAGAAACAAAATCCTTACACAGGGCACAGTCTTACTTGGTGCCAAAAAGTTGATTTCCTTTTCAGCGGAGCCATACATCACCGGCCCTCCCAGCTGCAGTGTCAGCCCCTGACAGAATGACATGTGTCATTTATCAAAGGGGCCAGGCCGGGCCTTGGGAAACGCACACGACAAAGCCTGAGAGAGTTCATTTTGCAGTCCCCTCCTACCCTCTGCGAGCCTCTTGCCAGGAAAGCCTGTGATGTTTCTGTCTTCGCAGCATTACTGTAAGTCCTTCAACCTTCACAGAATTAACCCTCGCTGCCGCCACTGCTGCCGCCAGCCCTCCCCAGTGCTGCCGGACCTCCCTTGGGGACCCGCGGTACCCAGGTGCCACGCTGGCCCGCTGGTGTGTGGAAGTAACGTGCACAGGACCGCTCCCTCATCGTTTCCCCACTCCTCCTGGAAAGGACTTTTTTTTTTTTTTTTTGGTGTTAAATGCCATATATTGTATGCTATAAGAATTAAAGCCCTACGTTTTTCTACAGCAGGACAAGGTCAAAGACATAAAGAATAAGGTAATAAAGCATTTCAGTCGTGAAAAAAAGGTAGCCACTGTCGTATGCACAGGTAGAGCTTTGTGCTTCGTGTAAGGCAGTGAGTGAGATGGGGAGGGAGTCATCTTCCACCGTCCCATTTTAAATTCTCCTTCGGGTTATTCTGAAACCATGTGCTGAAATACACAGAGCCAGTAGTTTCTCTGTATGCCACTTCCCAACGTCTGAGCTGCACAGCACCTGTGTAGAGGAACTGCCCTGGTAGGACTTGCCACACCTCTCGTGAAACTCTTCTATCAGCAGGAGGGGGCAAGGTGAGGAGAAAGAAAAGCTGATAGCATTTAATGGAGCGGGGAAAAATTCCCCAAACCTCAAGGTGTCACTTGCACTGAATAGTTTCATTTCTGTAGTGTACTTGCCTCAGTCCTGCAGCTCAGGAGATGACAAAGGAGTTAAATTAGAAAATAATCTTCTGTCAAATGAAGAAGAGCGTATTTTCAAGATATAACCGTTTTTGCTGAAACAAAACTTTTGTTTGCATGCGTGTGTTTTAAGTGGCTGAATTTTGCATCTTGATCATGTACAAAGAATGTGAGAAAGTTATTGTCTCCTCCCCTTCCCCCACGAAATCACTCTTTGTACTTTGCATAGTTCCTACCACACTGAAGTTATTTACAGCATCAGATATCATTTAAAGAGATAGCTAAGGAGACTGTAGCCTCAGCTAGGAACTTTCCAGAAAGGAGTCCTATAAATTAGCCATTGCTCAGGAGTGGCTGTTTTCTAGTCAGGGCTGGTCCTTTCATTTGTCTACATAAGGCTAATTTATTTTTGCAGCCAGATGTGGGCTGACAGCCATCACTCAGAGCTTCCTTCCCCCACTGTTAGGAGGTCGGGAAAACAGTCACGTTTCCCATTTTACAGAATCCCCATCAACATTATTGAAGATGGATGTATCTTTAAAGCAAAGATTGATTGTGGATATCGGAGTTATGGTGTCATTTATCATAGTGAATATTATTTAGACTTGGATTGTACAAGGCTGTAACTTGAGACACAGCCAGGGGAGGGACAATCTGGAAACGAGGATCCATGAACTTTAATGGATGGATGCTTTTTCAAAGCTCCACTCACTATAGCATGATTTACTTTTCTTACAGAAAGGAAACAAGCATTTCAGTTTTAAAGGGCCAGCATGCCGTCTTGTCCTCTTTAGCGGGTCCTTCACGGAGGCATCTGAGACTTAAAGCTGAGACAATAAATAGAGATAGTGTCTGAATGGTATTTGTGTACAAGTGCTTTTATGCTAAACATATCTAGGTGCACTTGAGACTCTTGTTTGTTTGTATCACACTGCTTAGGTTCTCAGTTGAAGGGGTACTGTGGCTGAATAATGCAAAATATTGATTATAGAATGCTGTGATCTGAAATTTCAGAAGCTCCAAATAGATTGCATTACAACTGGACTTGTTACATTGCCACGTTCATCTCTGCTGGGAGAGACAAAGAGAGTCTGAACTACATAGTCGCTTACTGCTTGAAGTATCTGACTATCTAGTGAATTGCACAGGTACGTGCATCAACTTTCTTGGTTGTTGAGAAATGCAGCAGACCTCAACAGCCTCATGCACACCTTGCTTACATCCCACTTTTTATGTAAAATAAAGAAATGTAGATCAGGATCTTGCAGGTGAAAACGTACCTTGTATTTTCAGAATATACGCTGTAGAAACCACTTACAACCTACTGAAAATCTGAAGGCATGGTTCAGCTAAGTGTTATTTCTGATCTAGTACCACCAGCACACCAACATGCTTCCTGAATTTATTAGAATGTTTCACACTTTGGAACGTGACTTCTGATTTTTTTAGAAATGAGTTGGCATGAATTCAGAAAATACTCAACTGACTTTAGTAAAGGGGGAAGTTCTTGAACCTCGTAGCATAGGTCTGGATAGAGTGTGAGCAGGTGTCAAGCATACTCCCCTACATGTACTGATAGCTCAGTCCCACCTTGAAGCTTTCTTCCATTAGCATCATTTTCCCGATGACTTAGTCCAGGGAACTGCCTGCTCACTACGTGAAGTTGCCTATCTTCCATTTACATATGATTTTCTGATTTCCACTGATACCTTCCATTTCCCACTGATTCAGTTTCTGGAGTTCTTTTTCAAGCCTCTGATCAGGTCCCTCTTGACCTGGCCCCCTTCAGTAGGTCATGGATCGAAGTTTGGGAATTACTGTATCATTAAAAGCATTGGACAGCAGTTTATTCATGTGGGTTGACATGTATCTACTAAGAGGAAGGTAGCTCTTACCATGCTTGTCCCTAGTGAACTTCGCACATACAAGCAGTTAAGGCAGCACTTCCACAAGGATATACTACAACTTGCACCAAACTATCTCCTGGGTTTTTTTTTCTTTAAACAAAAACAGAAACCATTTTGCTGTCATAAACCGAATTCAGTACAAGAGTTTTCATGTGAATAGTCAAGCTCAAGAGTTTAAAAAAAAATACAAACAATGGAAACAATTATGAACATCTGTTTTTGAATGCATATGTATTCTGTACATAACAAACAGAGAAATCCTATTATCTAGAACAATAAAAGGGAATTTCCCTTTCTGTCTGAACACTCTCTGGGAGGAATATGGCCTTCCATTTAGAATCATGGTTTGGGGGTTTTGGAATTTATTAATGAGATGAAAATGAGGATATCTTCCCCCCACCCCCCTTCCTCTTTCTTGTGGTCTAGATTTCAATTTCAGGGACACTAGTATAAATCCTGAGAAATCTATTTTTACATCTGTGCAGCTGAGATCAGAATGCCTCTATGCAGGCCTGCTATATTTACTTATACATAAAAAGTATTTTTCTCTTGCATAAAAAACATACAAAATGTCTTCAAAGAGGAAGCAGTTTATCAAATTCATATTAATCACAGCATCAATAATGTTGACCGGGGTCAAGTCATTACACTAAATATATTGTAACCATTATTAATGCATGTAGCCCAGTGCCATAGCTATGATATAAGACTGCTGTTTCCTGATTAAAAGCTGTTTGGTGATGCAGAGATTCAATACAGATTCTCCCTGCCTTGTGGTGACTGACAGTAGCTTCTGGTATTCTGCTTTCTTCTGACAGTGGAGTATATTAATATGAACACACCTTACAGAGGGGGCTACCAGAAGTGCAGACTGTAGAAAACAAAAGTGTCTAATTTCAGCAGCCACAACTGTGCATCCATAAGGCAGCCAAATTTATCATGGCACATTATGGAGTGCAGCAAATGTCATGAAAACCATTGTTTTTTAATTTTTTTCTCTGAGAGTCTGAATGAGGTGATTTATGGTAGTTATCCATCTTAAGGGTCATCCATCAACTTTTAGTTGCTAGGCAATCAAACCAACAGCTGTTTGCTTTGAATCAAGCTGAAAAGTTGTCAGTCATCACATGCAGGTATGACCTTAGTGGTTAAAAACATTATCATGCATGCAAAATTAAAGAGACAAAGTCCTCGTTCTCCCTCTCCCATGACTTGGTTCATTACTTTCCATAGCAACACAGGTAGCACTAGCCCCAAAGCTTTTGTGTAATCAATGTCTGGAAAGATCTCAGTGTTGGAGGTGCTGGTCATTGCATCACAGAAATAGTTGCGTGCTCACGTAAAAGTTCTTCATACAGAAACGGGTTTTAGCAGGGCACTTTCTCAGATGTGACATCGAGTTAAGTAACACAGATCTTCTGGAGCTCCATCTCGTTGGCATGTTTATAGTCAAGGGTAGATCTTGAGCAGGAAAACTGTTGTAAAAGGTTACACTTCAGTTGGTCAGGCTCATGTCTCTGCTGGGGCAAAATGTAGTGTAGTGTGTCGCTGTTGTTTTACCATCTCCCCTTAAAGCGGGGCTGGAGAACACAGTGGTGAAACCTCCTGCGTTATGCGTACATCCTTTCACCATGTTTGTTACTATAAACGGAGCAATATCACTTGTGAATTGGAGGCACTATATTTGACAGCATAAGAGCAACCTAGATGTGATATGAGGACGTGAATCTGTTTCCATTCTTTCCTTCTGGTCTTCTGTTGAAATCACTTGAAAGCAGTTACCCTTCCAATTGTCATTTGCCTCCACTGACCGCTGTTCCCTGTGAAACAACTTTGAAATGACTGACACATAAGAGGAGCTGGATTCTGCAAAGGGTTCTAGAAAATACCGAAGAAGGTTGGAGGTAGAGTGTTGAAGAGAAAACAATGCATGATTTGTCATTAAGCGTGCAGTTGTTAACTTGACGATAACCTGAAAATTGCATGCATCTCCAGTCCGGTAATCTTGAACCACAGCGCTGCTGGCAGATAGAGATATACCAAGTGGTCAGGAGTGCTCTCTGCAAAAGTGCTAAGGGGAAGGGAAGTGTGCTATTTTGGGGAAAAAAAACTACCTTCAAGCCATTTTTTACCAGATGTAGGTGGAGGACTACCTTAGCCATGAACTGTTTCAAAGAATTGAACCATGAGCTGCAGCTGCTGTGGTGGAAGTGTTCTGCAGATAAGATGTTTGTTACCAGGGGTTTTTCTGAGACCTCAGGCCTTTCTTCAGGACAAAACAAAACAAAACAAAAAGTGTGTTTTACCTCTGTGTTACTTCAGACACACTCACAAACCTGAGGCCAGTCCTGGTAAAGATGACACATGGTAGATGTCCATAAATCTTCTCTTCCCCAGATGGTATATCTTATCCTGCTAACCTGTGTGAAACAGTAATTGTCTTGTCTTCCCAGGGATTCTTCTATGTGCTAACTTATCATGGTAAGAAAAGACTCTCTCCTCATTTTGATAAATCTTTTATAATATTTCAAATTTTATTTACATAGTTACCCAGTTGTCTTTACCCCTTAACATCTCTGGCTTTCATTTGTGTATGAATTTGGCTGCGTACCTATTTAGATGTCTCTAAAGCTAATAGTGAACAGTCCTGTGCCCTTGAAACCACTGTGTCATCTGTGCGGGCTCTTGCGTGGGCTCCGGTTCTCATAACATCTGAGCACCTTCCAAGTGCTAATGTAAAATACATGTGCAAAATACTCCTTGTAGTGAATGCACTGATGGGTGATAACCATTTTCATAACATCCCCGCCATCGTATTTTCACTTACCATGTAGCTCACGCCAGGTGGCTTGTTAGCAGTTGCTAATGAGTTTGTTGTAGTGTGGGAGGTTCCCAGGTTGAGCGCTACACTTGCGGTTTTGCTCCCTCGCTTGGGCTGTTTCCAAGACTTGTATGTATTCCTAATGTTATTTTAAAAACTTCTAGCACTTAATTTTGTTCTCCACAGAAATATAGATGCAGAAAATGTGTGAACCAAAGCTTATCACGATGTATCTATTTCTGTTTGTCCCTTTAAAAAAAACCCAGTAATACTTTGTTCCCATCACAGTAGTATTTTCTGTATGTCTTCTCAGTAAAATAGATTAGTAACAGTCTAAGTCCTAAATGGATCTCCTGACATCCTTGACTCCCTTCCAGTTACAGCAAACAAACCCTGCTTTTCTACCTTTTTTTTTTTTTTTAAGTTAGTAACTACTATAGCTGGAGAGAGAAAGTTGCTGTAGGTTTTACAGGAAATTTAAGGATAAAATGATCACTTGGGGACTGATAGTAGTACCCTGTCAAGTATTATCCCATCTGCAGTAGAGTAATGAAACTCATAGTGGGAAAAGGTGGCAGAATCAGGCTGTTTGATCAGGTTCTGAATCTATGAAGTGCCTAACCTAGTCCTTTAACCTTTAGTATAGTTCAGTATGTAATCCACCTGTCCACATCACCAGAGGGACAAAATGAAGAATTTAGACTGCTGTTGAACAGAATTAATATTTCCATAGTGGATCAACCTAATGTTACAGTGATGACATGTGGTAATTTGATAGTTAGCACATAACAACAGGAACAATGCAGTACATACAGTACTGGGTAACTTCATTGGGTGTAATCGTAATTACATGGCAACTCACTGACTGTTAACGCTTTGTTGTCTGATTACTGTGCACTTAATTTGTGTCAGTGATGTAATTAATACAGGTGTTTCTGCAGTTGAGGTATGTCCAATAGACTCTGTACTTTTTTTTTTTTTGGACTCCTTAACCTGTGTATTTACAGGGTAGTTGTATTCTGTGTAAAATTAAGAATTCTTTTATCAATCTGCAGAGACATGTCTCTCTTATTCTGAATTTTGGTGCTTTTCAGAGCTGGTGAGTTTCCTTCACTGATGCATTCCTAGGAAGAAAAAAAAAAAAGAAAATGAAACTTAAACAAATTTCTAAAATTAGCCTTATGCTTATGTATCACCGGCAGTCCTACTGGTGTCTGCTACATTTAGTTGTACTGAAATGGAATCTTAGAATAAAGTTAATGCTCAAGTGATAAGAATGTGATTGAGTAATGTAGGGGGAATGACTTCATATTCAAGACAAATGCATCATCAGATACACTTGGATGGTTTTGCCTGGTTTATTTCAGTTAAAGTTAGGAGATCACATGAACATCTAAATCCTGTATTTTTGTTACCTAGATTTCTAAACAGTCTTGGTCTTTGTGTGTGCGTTACATTTATAAATTTTTATAATTGCTTTTGTTATTTTTGATTTGAGAAACAGGCATTTTGCTGTCTAAAGGCTCTGAGTCAAGGTCAGAGCCTTTTCAGTTAGATGCTGTTTAGAAGCACTGAGTGCAGACTCTACCCCAAAAGTTAATAGTCATGATGAAGAAAGCTAATATGGAATAAAAGGTAGGGAGAGACACTAAAAAAGTCAACTCTTGAACTTTGTAGGGCTAGGAGTATAGTCCACAACCCATGATACTTTCTTCAGTGCTCTGACCCTCACTAAATCACGCCTAGACCAGGCAGCTTCCTGCTAACTTACATTTCCAGCGATAGCCCATGATAAGCTGCTTTTTTTCTCATCCTTTCTCATAAAAATTATCACTTGTATGTATTCCGTTACAGGCAGTATGTCACATATGGGTTATATTGTATTTTGCTAAGTGACATCATACTTAAAGAGTACTTCTTATTTGAACTTCTAGTTTGGTTCACTAGGGATCAGGTAGGTGGAGTGAAAACATAGTTGGATGATCAAATAAACACGTCATCTAACCCATTATCTATCTGGGACAGAGATAAATTTTTGTCATTAATCATTTTTCCTTCTTTTCCCTCATGTAATCAGCAGTGTCTGCTTTTAGGAGGTTCCCAATTTCTAGTAGATCCTGATGAAGTACGTTTCCCTCCCTTAGGTGACCCGCTCACTTCCTCAAATTAACTGTTCGGTTTTCACATGGAAAGCCCTTCTTTCTTGTGCTGTACTTCCAATTTAACTTTTGCTTAGATCAGCTACATTTTCCAAGGTTTTTCCCTTCGTACTGTATTTGCTGTATGAAAAGAGCACACAGAATCAAAAATATTAGTGTGTAGAAGTAGGACTGAACCAGAAGCATCCCTGCAATGCTTTGCGCTTTTAAAAAGAAATATATAATTTATTCTTTTGACTTCTCCTAGAGAGGGCTTCTATACTGGAGAATACTACGTGTAGCATATTTGAGGAAAATTCAGCACAGTATATAGTCTCTGTAATCCTCTTCCTCAGCACAGTGCCACCCTGCCCATTTCCATCTTTCTGTGCCTTTGATTGATTGTTGCATGTTTGTATTTTATATGCATCTTCCCGAAACCCTGTGGGTTTATGGCACTGTTGTTGCTGTGCTATGTTGGCGGAGCCCAAAGATGTAGCAGACATAACCGTGAAAATCTGTGACTTCCACCCCTGTTTTGCTGCTGCCCTTACGCTGAGGGCTACCACTCCCACAGCAGTGGGGATTACCTCTCCTATCATCAAACAGAACACATCTCCATTCCTCAGCTGCTTCTGCGTGAAGTCTCAGCTTCGCACTGTTAATCCGCTTTCACTGACAGTCTACACCAGGTGCAGCTAGACTTGTTCTTAGAAATGAGCAAAGCTTTAGCTACCCCTCTTCTCACAAACAGAATGCAGGCTCTTGGAAGTGCTTTGTGACCGAGCACCGCTGTGGCTGCTGTAGAGGCGTACAGTGAAATGTTCTAACGTGACGCGTTGCCTGTAGAAACTTGCTGTTCTGTAGTTAGAGATGTTGTCTTTGCCTGGCATGCTGGCATTGAAGTACTTCAGAAGTCTCTTCCACCAGCAGTTGATCCTGTCAACCTAGCATGCTAAACCACTGAGGATAAATCTGTTCCTAACTTTCCTTGCTTCCCAAAGGAAATTGTCTCAAAGAATTTTTTTTTTCTTTTGAAAACAGGATAACTTGGGCTTTCTCTAGACCATTTTTTTTTTCTTTTGAAAACAAGATAACTTGGGCTTTCTCTAGACCAACCATTCTCTCTATGTTCTTGATTCAGTAGAACCAGGGGTCTGCTGCTGTGCTACTGTTTCTGCCACTTAATTTTTTCAGCAAGTGAGATGGCGAGATGTACAATCACCATGTACGGTTTCACAGATGCGGTAATGGGTGGTAAACTACAGAAGGGAAGGGCAGATACAAGTGTAGCTGTGTGGTGGAAAATGGGATGGAGAACGTTCATATTGTAATCCTGATGTAATGTAAGACTGAATGGCTGAATTCAGATTTCTTTAGGTTTTTCCTGTGATACATTCTTGTCAAAAGTTTCCTATGTGAGAAAACAACCCCTACTATTCTATTCAGATATATTGTTAGGATTTTCCAGTGGTTATGCTCTTCTCGAGACAGCTGAAAAAAGTCTCCAAAAGTTTAGGTGAAGCTTATGTGATTTCATGTTGTCAAAAACTGATTTCTCTGTAATATATTTTGGTGGGACCCTTTTTCTTCTTGTTAAAAGCCTGTACCTTGGTCTCCCATTTTCCTGTTTTCATTGGCCTTTTCCTAGGTGTAATGTCACTTTCTTCATTAGCGTTGGCCATGGTAAACAAGTGGATGAAACAAACAAACAATTCTGCTCTCAGAACCTCGCCTTGTTGTCTTTTTTCCAAATAATAAATGTGGTGAAGAAAGTGAGTGCTGTTCTTTCATCTTTTTCCACTTTTTGTCTGCGCTTTTGGGGCATATTATCTATCCTGAGAAAAGCTTTTGAGTGTGTGTGCCTATGTGTGTCTATTTATGTGTAATCAAACTCCTGAGTGAAATTGTGTAGGGTGATAGTAAAACATCTACTTAGTTCAGTGTATCATGAAGCACAAGGCCAAAGTCTGAATGATTCTACTCCTTGAGCAAGGTGTATACAACCACATGTATCTTAGGGACATTTTAGTGCTTTTTGATTATTTTTTTTTAAGCTTTTGCGAGGTGTAATGGGAAAAAGAAGCATCTTTTTTCTTATTTTCTTCTGAAGAGGCTCTGCTATTCAGGTCAGATTGATTTCAGGGCTTCTGCTCATGTTTGCTGAAACTGGTGGTTGAGACTAAGAAAATCGTAACATTTATGAACTTGATTCGTCTTAGTTACGCATATGCAATTTGGGGTACCTCATTTGCAGCCAGTGGATTCACAGCTGCATCAGTGTCAAACCTGTAGAAGCACGAACAGAATCAGATTTACAGGATCTTTGAACTCCTCAGTGATTAATGAAATTCTTAATTCTGAAAGTGTGACAGGAGGATAATCTCAACAGTATTTCCCCTTGCTTTCTGTGGGTGGAGGGATTTGAAGCCGGCAGTGGAAGTTGGGGGTCCTGACCTCTTCCATTATGACAATTCACTTGTTCGGGCAGGAATCTCCCAAGTAAATCCCTTCTCATTTCCAGCATGCACCTGTACCTCATGCTTCTGCGACTGGAGGAGATCCATCATGCTAGAGAGTTAGACTGTACTTCCATCCTTCTGGCCAAGGATCAGAATATTCCCTTATTTTAAGCCTAGTCCTGAAGGAACACTGCCAATTCCCAGTGCCTTCAACATCACTCTGGAAGACTGGGAGTTAGAAGGCCTTGGATTCTGTTCCTGTGCCTTAGTTTTTGCACTTGTAGAATGAAGTTAGCAGTAGCTACCATTCTGTGTTTTTTGTGGATTTGAGATATACTTACAAAAGTAAGTAAATTGCCAAGATGACAGTCTTAAAACAATGTAGACAACAATGAATACAGGAAGGTTGTCTCAGTTTTGTTGTTTGCTGATTTTTTCACAATAAGCCTGTGTGGAAAGATACTACCTATACAGCAGTTCTTCCTTCTAGCAACTGCTATATGGACCAGCAGAGATAACGCATAGACAGATCTGCCAAGGTCTCTTTAGACACTAGTTCATCACCATGGTTGGGAGTTTAGGTTCCTGAATAAAAGTTAGATCAGTAATTACTGTGGTAGGTCTCTTCATTTGGTGTTAATGGTCAGTAATATGTTGTTGGTTTTTGGTTTTTTTTTTTTTTTTTAGAAAGTGGTGGCTATGGTTTTTATTATATGCATTATGACCAGCCATGCGACTGGGACTTTCAGGACAGTTTGTGATTCAGGGTTTAGTGAGAGAGAGCAAGTACAAGCTACAATTAATAAGTTGTGAAGAGACTGATTGTTGCAGCTGAAATGGCGAACTGATGTAGTTACCCAAAAAAGATTGGGAAGCGGTGACCTAACTGTCACCCCATGGAGAATGAGGCTGGTCTTAAATTTGTGAAATATCCCAGTTTTACAACACTGACTATAAGAAAGAATTCTGTTAAAAGTTAATGGAGGAGTTCCAATGGAACCCTATTATGTTCTTCCTTCATTAAGTGACTGATACAGACTTTTAATGGATGTTTTAACTAGGAATTGTTATCAAAAGGACTACTGCACAAATTAAAACCAGGCCCATAATCAGTGAAGCTGGATTTACTCCTCTGCCTTTGGCATGGGGGAGTCAGTGTGTGTTTGTGTCTACAACTGAAGGGATGGAGAAAATGGCAGATGGAGAGGAAGATGGTAGAAATATTAATTAGAAAAGAGAAATGGAACATTCACATTTTCAGAAATGTGCTGAAGTTAGCTAGTGAAAACACTGTATAGTTAAAGTAGGTGAGACAGCACACTTTGAATTTTTATCTGCTGATTGGATTTGGGACAAGGAAGGGGGAAGACTCTCCTCTCAAGACCTGTGATAGTTCTCCATTTAGTGATCCAGTTTTGGATAACACTTTTAAGCCCTCATAAGGTCTGATCCTGTGAGATACTGAGTGTCCTGAACTTCCATTGAGTTGAAGAGTGGGCTTACTTCTTACACAGCCTGGACATCATAAACTCATGTAGTGTAATTCTGATCCTGGGCAAGTGGCAGTACCTGCTTGTTCTGAACATAAGGCCACATTTTTGCACAGGGGCAAAAAAAGGGGTTTGTGGTAGAGTCAATTTATAAGGTACTTGATATGGAGCTATCTCCTGTCTCCTTCTATGATGGCAGTATGGCATGTTTACATGAAGAGTAAAGGACTGGATATTTTGTTTCAAACTAAGATGATTTGGTATTATGCTATTTTGAAGTTTTCTTCTTAAAAGCATCAGGGAAAAAATAAAGCCTGTGAAATGCTGGGTTCTGACATTCTTTTGCTTTCCTATGCAGAGTGCATGCCTTTCTGTAGTGCCCCTGCAATGACCTCCTCTCTAACCTGGATAGATTACCCACGAGGGGTCATTTGGTTTCCATCCTTGTGTAGCCATGGCCATCTCATTTAAACGGACCCTGCCACATAGCTCTTTAAGTCCCCTCTGTGGTACAGTGACAGTTACATATTCTGTTAGCAGATGTTGTCTCAGTTATTTCCCTGATTTCACTCCCTTCCAGGGGAGTGAAAACTGTCTTAAAAACTTCCCAAGACAACCCAAAAGGAAAACAGAGCAAGGTAAATTGTTGCTGTCACTGCATTTGTCCCTTTGCGCAAACAAACTCTGTGCGTACGTGGGGCAGTTGCTATGTATTTGGATAGATGTCTTTGTTGGGGGGATGTAAAAAGGTCAGGTATTTGGCTGTTCGTCCAGAACTAGCCCAATTTGCATTGCAGCATTGTGCTTCAGAGCAGTCACGGTGATAGTTGTTTTCTGTGAATGAGTTTTGCTTCCCTCACTGTTACAAGGCCCTGGGTGTAAGGCTCCTGTTTTACCTGCCCAAGTACTTCTAGAGAGGTGCTTTTAATACATCTCAAAGTGTTCTTTCAGGCCTGCTTAAATCTGGGATATGATCAAGACACACTGATCTTGCCCTCTGATACATTCCAGTATATTTCCAGTTTCTAGCAAATCCGTGGGTGCATGCTGCTGACAAAAGGAAGGTTCAAACCTGGTGATGACCTTCCTGAAGACCTTGGCACCTGGCCTCCTTGAATCTCACGAGCTTCTAGCAAAGACTGTCGCTTATACGCAAATGGCTTGAAACACTGTTTTGTGGCATGGGTTATAGACTACTGGAATGAGAACATCTGAGCCTTCTCCTCTCAGTTGTAGTAAAAACTTCAGGCTTGGCATAAACTGCAGTTTTTTTGGAGAAGGGGAAGGCTAGATCTTTCTTCTCTAAGGCACTGAACTGGTTTAATTGAAAGAACAATTTGATTTGCTGCTGTAGCTGCTGCTACAGTAAAATAGCTTGGAATGCTAGCAAATTTTTACTTCTCTCACCCAAACCAAGGATTTAATACTGGCAGGTGAACTTCTGAAGGCTGCTATCAAGTATACAGAGACAATAACTGTCTTTGAGGTGGAACTTTGTCAATATTTTTTGCCTTGGGCCAAAAAACATTCACAATAATGGAGTGCTAAAGCCCTGCTCAGAAATGTTGCAGCTAGAGAAAGGGGAATTTATTCTGAGTTTTAGAGTGCAGTATTTTGGTAGGATGTGTGGTTTCTTAATCATCCTTATGTTGAAGCATCAACCATCAAGACATTTGGGGGACACCTAAAGGCATGCTTCTTGTTCAGTAAGAGCTGCCCTTACACTTGAGGTCATGCAAAGCTGGCTACATTACTGTTCTTAATATTATGTTATCATGCATGTTTGAGCCAAAATGTCTCTTCCTCTGCCTTATAACCTTGGCAGAGGTTTTATTTTTTTATTGTTTTTAGGTATCTGGGGTGGGACAGGGGAGAGAAAATTCCCAGTTACAATCCTGAGAAATTAAATAGATGTTTACAAAGCTACTTTGCCCATTTGTTTCTGAAATGATTATGAGATGATAATTATAAAATGATTGGGAGAACAGATAATAGAAGCCTCTTGGGATTGTTTGTAGAACATGTGAGTATTTTATAATCCCATAAATAGCAAGCCAACTGAGCGCTTACAAACTTATTTTATTAATGCACATTGATTTATAATTATAATTATTAAGCCCAGGAATACAGAAAAATGCTTGTTGTTTGGAAGCAGGTAAACAATTCAAGAAGTAGCTCTTAGCTGCAGTGGGCAAAAGCAGGCTGGAGGGAAGGAACACTCTACCAGCCCCAAGGTTGGCTTGCCCCTGGTTAACACTGTGATACACTGCACCAAATGCTGCCTCTTCCTCTTCACCTCTCTTTGAAAATGAAGATTAACAATATGAGACATTATCTTTTTTGAAAAAGGTATTAGGTGCCTGGATCTCAATTCCCCCTTTTACGGGCACTGGTGGGATTTTTTCCACTGTGCAAGAAGACTTCAGTTTGCTGAGACGCACAGGAGCAGCTCTCCTTTATTGATCCAAGATCTGGCAGTAACCTAAACTCTTAACGCTCCCAGCCTTTAGCAGTGTCTTTGATGCCAGTGTATGAGTGCCGAAGTAAACAAAAATGGACCGTGTTAGTTTCAGCTGTTTTCAGTAAGCAGCAAAGAAATACCAGTAGATGGTATTTTCTAAATAAAAATAATAATAGGGGTTTTTTTTAAAAAGTGAATGAAAAGATACCTTTAGAAAATAATCTTTCCTTTCCTTAAGTCTTTAAAGGCATAATTAAAACAGTTTAAGACTAGGTGACTCTATTCTGCTAAAGGCCAGAAAAGTAACACAAACATTACATGCATGATATATTATTTTTAGTGAAGTCCAGTACTGAAATTCTTTCAGAAGCAAGCTTATTCTTAGGGAGCATCATTGGAACAAGATGTTTGGGTTATTGTATATTATGTTTCAACCAGTTTAGGAAATTCTAGCTTTTCATAATGGTCTCTGATAGTTTTGAGTGTTCTGTCCTCATTTTGATGCGGCTTCTATTGTAGCTGGTGACTCTCAGCTCTTTTTTGTGCAACTGTGAACCCATCTGTGTGGGCTCCTCTCACGTGTATGTGAGTCCTGTTGAAAAGTATGTATGCATGTCAGAAAGACAGCGACATCATTTCTCAAAGGTTAAGCTTCCACCTTTCTTGAAATATATGAGTGTTCCCAGGGCATTTTAAAATTGTGCCTCAATTTTAAGTAATTCATTGGCTTGAAATCTGCACCTGTAAGTCTAAAATCTCTATTTTTAGGTGAATTGCAGGAAAGGAAGATCGTGACTGTGAGTGGCAGTCAGCCTTCTGATACACAGAGAAGTTTACTCTAGAACTCTGGCATTTTCCTATGAATAAAACGGGCATTATGAAGTAAGGAGCTTGGATGGGAAGTGTTAATCCAACCAGATTCTGGTATCTAGTGTAAGGCTGTAAGTAACTTCTGTGTATCTTTTGCCTGTAAATGTAGTCCCATCCAAAGAATCAAGTGCATTTTATTAGATATCCAAGGTTTTCTACTTTAAAGGCAGCTGACTGTGTGCCATGAATCTTTCATAATATATACAGTATTGGTTGTTATTCTTTAAGTCATAGAATATGTATAATGCAATATAACATAATGTCGTATTTTTCTTCAGATAGGTAAGACCAAGTCATAAAATTTAGATCTTATTTTCCATTACAGCTTCAAATTAGTGCCATGTATAGGTATAGTATTTTCTGGAAGCAAGTGTGGGATTAAAATAGTTTTTGAAGCTAACTTGTTTGTTTAGCGTTTCCCAGCTAAGTATTAATGTTCTTGTCCATATTGCTGAAAACTGAGTATCCTTTGTAGTTTCATGACCTCTTGTATTTTAGTATTCTAACATACTTAGGGGTTTCACTGTTTAAATAAATTCCTGTTTGGATCAGAAAACACAAACTCTCACAGATTTGCATTTTGCCGTCCACACAGTTGATAATTCTTATGAAAAGACCAAGCAGCAAAAGGCAAAAAGCCTCGAGGTCTCCCCTCACATTTTAGCGAAGATTTAACAGCAGGGTGACATGGTGAATAAGGGCCTGCTTCTGTGATTTGCTCAGTACCTCCTATGATTTACCCTTGGTGCCAATAAGGGCAGGCTGTATTTTGCAGAGGATACGCATCCCGTGGTAGGAGCAGGTCCTGAGAGTTTTAGAAAACACACTGCGAAGCAGCAACAGAAGTTGTTGTTTTCAAAATTGAAGGAACAAACAGGTGTTACGTGGTGGCCGTTTTCCTGTTTGTTTGTTTGCAGTTTTCTTTTTAAATCACGATAGCTGGTGTATGTGCTACTTAACCGTACCGAACAATCCCGAGTAAGTCACCCAGCCATCGTTGAACAGCCGGGGCTGCGCACAGTGTGCTCCAGAGCACAACTCCCGTTAGGAACAACCCTTCCACTGCAGGTGCCGGGTGAGAACCTGCTCTGCCCCTGCAGCGGGAGGGAGAACACCGTCCCACAACGCCTGTCGGGCTCCTTTACCTGCACCCGCACACCTTCTTTTCCCTACGTTGCCAGTGCCTGCATTCTGCACCGAGGAGCGTGTAGTGCCGAGACTTGAACGATTAAAATGAAACGCTATCTAGTCACGAGCTAACAACTGATGAAAACACTTTTTCTGTTCATTTCCTTGAATGCTCTCCACAACCCACTCAAACTAAAATAATTGTAGAAAATTCTAACATTTCCTTTGGAACAAGGAGGTGTTTTTTCTCTTTCTCCCTTCTCCTTTCACACAGACGATTTTAAACATCTGGGGCTAGACAGCTCCTGTGAAAGCTGTTCTCCAGTGTTTGTGTGGCACTGATTTTACTGTAATGGATCTCTTATCCTCCAACCTTGTATCGTTTCTTCAGCCTGGTTAGGGCAACACTTGCTGGATTTAGTGGGCCAAATTCTTTCTTCTCCTACAGCCATGCTATCAGGAGAGTCCATGAGTTCGTGCCTCTGTTAGTGAACACAGAATTGGATTTTGCCTCCCTCTGTTTTACTTTACGCATTTATTTTTGTCAAAGCATATTGTGTTTACTCACAGGTGTTAGTTATCATAGCAATAATTTTTCTTCTTCATTGGTTTTGGTAGCTCTAGGAACATTTGCTTGTACACGGACAGCTTGCTCCTGCTGTTTCTCATGCTCTTTTCCAGATACTAAGTCACATGAGAAAACAAATCACAGCATGTTTTTGTGGTACTACTTTTGGGTTAGCTACTGATGTACTTTCCACAGGTGTTCTATATGATCAAAAAGGTGACTAAACTGAAGTATGAAAGGTCATACGGTCGCGAGGGGATAATGATTTCTGGCCATAATGCTAACAATAATAATACTTAGCTGGGACACACTAAATAAGCCTGTAAATTAGGAGTGCTCTATGTCGGTTTAGATATCTGTTCAGGATTGGGATTTGTCTCCTTATTAAGACATAGCTGCGCTATAAAATGTTCAAGAATTCATGTTCTCCCTGGTATTTGATTATACTGTCCATAAACCTATGAGAAACATCACCTGCCATAAAGTCGATGAAAAACAAAGATGGAATTAAAGAAAACCCAGAGCTCTTTCAGCAGTTCATGCCTGCTTCCAACATTCTGCATGTTATTTCTCTACAGACAGGCTCGCGTGTTCATCTAACCAAGAAAAGATACTTCCTTGGATAAGTGCATGCGTGTGTGCTGTGAGTTTCTTAAATTCAGGCAAAGAGGACGCCGGTCTGCTTCAGAACCGTTCACCTGCCTGCCCAAGCTCTGACTACATAATCAATGGGGAAGTGAGACCTTCTTAGACGGAATTAATTTCCAGGTTCATCTTTGCTGTTATCGATGAATATTTTGTCATCAGTATATAACAGTGGTTAAAATGAAATAAAATGCATGATGTTATAGACAAGACATTTTTGGTAAGCTTTCCAGCGTTTTAATGTTAATCGGAAGCAATTAAAGGCCAGATCTCAAACAGGTGAAAGCACTCTGCGTCTCCAGTGTTAGGAGAGGTAGTTGAAAATGATTTCTGCAGAAACCGTAAGCTATTGATTGTGTTATTTGTGAGCATGGTTATTATGAGCATCTTAAATGCTATTTCGTTTTCCTGTCCTTAAAGCGAACACACAAACAGAAACACTGACAATATGCAGGTACTTACTGCTGCTTTCGCGTAACGATGGTGTTTCATCGCAGCCTTTTTGTGGTTAGAATAACTGACTTGGGGGTCATGGCACATAAAAGCTGTGAAAGGGCATGTCTGTTGAAAAAGAAAAAAAGTTGTAAATAGAAGACAGTTCTGAAAATTAAAATGATGAATTGAAAAATAATGTGCTTGAACTTTTTCTGAAAATGCAATTAAATTTGCTGCTATTCTTTAGGGTGCAACACTATGAACAGTGACTTAATTTGGGGGAGGAAATGCTAGGACTTTTATTTGCATTTGTTTCCTGGCATCTTCTGCTGATGTTTTTCTCTATTTTTTCCATTATTATTTGCTAAATATATTATGACATTTTATTTACCTTGGTCAAGAGCTTTAAGACCTCTGTGTGGCTTCATCATTCTAGCAATTTCCCAAATAAATCACTCATCATTGTGCAAAAATATCACATTTTACTTGAAGACAGCATTATGTTTATGGTAGAAGAAGCAGGTTTATACCAGATAGTTGGATTACCGCATCTGTAGGTATGCGTACAGAATACACCCGCTCGTATCTTTCTTTTTAATTAGCACTTAGTAGTTTTTATTAAAGCAGTGTGCTACAGAGGGATTTTAGAATTATAGTAGTGGAATCGACATTCGTTGATATTTCATTTTATGGACATACGTTATTTCTGCATGTGTAAAATAAGGATACGTTGTTAGTTTTTGTTAATTTCCAGATAATTAAACATTATTATCTATTTACCAAAGAATAGATGCGATCTGTTTACAATATCAGAGATGTATATAAAGCACCCAGCTATAGCTGCAGCTCTAATTAAAATACATCATTGTTTGTCATGGTTTTAAGGCGAAAATTAAAAAGCGTTGCCAAATTAATCTTCAATCAAGAGTTCATTAATTAGCTAACCTTCTGTAAATGGGCTGCAGTTTGATGACAGCTCACTAAAGGACCATTTAAGTGAATTCCTGATTGTATCAATCAGGCAGGGGAAAAGAATTAGATTTGCAGCTCTTTTGCAGTAGTTCCTGCAAACATTTCCCCAACATTTAATGCGCACAATGGATGTTAAACTATTTTAAAGTGATGAATCCTTTTTATTACTGTCCCAAACTCTGTTACTTCTTGCTGTATATCAAGAGGAAATGTATAACACTGCCAAGGTTTCATGATCCTGAACAGAATATTGCAGAGGAATATGCTTTATAACACAGTAATAAGCAGTTGCTTGAAATAACATCGTAACTTTCCATGAGAAAAACGTTTTGAACAAATTATTGATTATATAATAGTCTTTAGTAAAATTTACTTTGCTTCTGTCATGAATTTTAAAATATGATGGCTTAAGTGGTCAGGTACTTCAGTTGCTTTTGTGCTGGCAACATAAAATTTCTGGACCTCTAGACTATCTGGAAATGTCTGCCATGAAAGTGACAAATTAAAGATGATAGTGCTAGATTAGGGTATATTTCTGTGTTACTTTAGTGCACATAAGATCTATCTAAACCCATCACAAGGCTTAAAAAATAAGTTTAGATTGGGTTGTAGAAGTTAATACATGATTTGGTGACTGCTTTGGTGATAAATAGGTGGGATTTGGATTTTTTTTTTTTTTTGCATGTATTTAGTCTGTATGTGTGCCTTTTGTGGTTCTGTGTGAACATGTGTTTTATGAAAAATGCGGTCAAAATAACAGTCTCTATTTACTCTTGCCAAAAGTTCTCCTTCTAAACTTTGTATAAACACACATTTACTTAACATTTGGGTTGGTTATATTCTTATTGAAATAAAATGGTTTGAATTTTTTTTGGGGTTGCGTGCAGTTATATCGTCAGTAGATTCATATACTCAAAACTCTTTGAAACGAAAGCGTTAATTAAGGCCAAGAAGGATAGCGTGTCAAAGCATAAATGACGTATTGCTTATTGTGACACCTCAAATGTCTACAAATTGAACAGCCACAGTGATCTTTTTTTCCTCCATATAAATATTTCCATTTGTTTTGTGTTATATATACTGATATTATTAACCGGTCAGCTGTAATTAATGCATTATTCTAAGTTATTGTAAAACACCTCCCCATCTTCTTTGTGCAAATGATAGAAGTATACTAAAATATCAGTTAAGTTACATTTATATTTTTCTGACCATATTGCATTGTACATTTTCGTTATCATCTGCCATGAGACAGTAACCTTGTCCAGCACTGCTACATCTGTTAAGTCTATCCTGCCAATTAAACCCCGGAGCTGGTGTGGGTTTTTTTCTTAGTCAAGGTGTTTATATCAACATTTCATACAGACGCAGTAATCCAATGTGAAGGAAAATCAGTTTTTTTTCCCCTCTGTGCTGATTTGCATATGCATGTCAAATCTAGCTGTGCCATTTTTTATGGTATTGAGGAAAACAAAATGACCTTTACTCAAGTTCTTAATAGTGGAAGGTTCTTATGTTCTGAATTTTCAGGTGGTGGGGGGAAGAGCCTGGAAGAGCGAGCGTCCGCTGATTACGCCACTGATGCTCACAACAGTCTGATACAGTCTAATACACTAAAACTCTCTATGCTTTCCTGTTATAATTGCATCTCTGCTCAAGGCTACTATAGTTAGGCTACATTAAATCTCATTGTCAGTCAGGCTGCATAAGGCTCAGGAAGCTCACGGGCTGGAGCTGGGTGATGTGATCTTCCTCAAGAGCAACTTCTCTCACTGCTACTTGCTTGCCTTCTCACAGACTGCTGCATTACTGTGTACATAATGGACACCCCTTACATAAATTATGTAACTTGATTTCTCCCCCTGTCTGACAGACACGATTGGCTTAAAAATAAATATGAGCCCGGTAATCTAGGTTGCCCATTCTCCTTTTAGCTAACTGCACATGTTATTTATCATACTGAACAAAAAATCAAAAAGTCACTAACTCCCTTATCCGCAAACATATAGCGCATATGTAGGGGATGGGTCATGTACACGTAACATGTATGATAAAATATAAGAGCTTTCAGCAGGGCTTCTATCAAAATAATTATCTAAGCAATTATCTGTGCTATTCAGCTAACTTTTGCATGCCATGGTGTTTCTGTGCTTTTGTGTTCATCAACCTTACTGCTTTGAGTTCTCTTAGGAACTATTAGACTGACAGTTTTCAAATTGTGCAGAAAAGACAAAGAAAGAGAAAAGGGCTTTTTATAGAAAATTGTGCCTTTATTACAGGTAGTTAATAAGTATTAATATCGTAAAAAAATCAATGGGTTAAATGCAGTTGTATGATTTTAACTGACGCGCAGGTTTCGATCCTGTGCGGATTGCCCACATTTTCAGGAGGTCGTCTTTAAGGGTCTCAACACTGCGGTTCTTTTCCTTCCAGCTACGTATAAAAAAGAAAGGACAAGCAAACCCTGATGTGCCATGCTTTCGTGAATTTTGCAAACAGTGTTCCTGATCCTGTAGATTGATACAAGCAGGAACATAAACAAACTGTCCCTGAAGCGTGCACTTCAGGATCATTTTGTCATTCGACTCTATAGTAATAATAATAATAATTTTTAATGTTGTGGCTTGTTGGCTTCTGTATGTATATCAAATTAGGTATGTTTTAATACTTGGTTCTTCAAAGGATGCTTATGTATGCCGATGAACTGCCTAGGCTTCAGGCAATAGTATCCGTTGAATTTTGTTTGCAGACAGAAGAGTGCATACTAATGATTGTATACTTCAAAAATACAAAAACTATTTTATTTTGTGTGAGGATTTGTGTCCGTCGTCTTATATGAAATGTTTTCATTTACAGAACGTAGGCTTTGTCTAGTGATAACCTTTGTGTTATGCAAAGGAAAACCTTGCAAGGAATAATACAGGTTTTTATTAAAAAGTTTGCTGCTTTGTCACGGCAATTTTCATTTAGTGCATCATGGGTGGAGAGAGAAGGACAGCTCATAGGTGGGAAACTCCACAACCACATTTATATTTAGTGGTTGCAGCCTCCTTCCCAGTTACTGGCAAAGCCTTGAGAAAAGTAAACCATGTGCTTTTGTACTGTCATATTTGATTTGGACTGTATTCTCACTGTTGTTTGAAGCTAACATGAAACGCAGTGTCTGCATGACCCATTTTAGCAGCCCATTATCATAATTTCACTGTCGTATGGCCACTGAGTTAATGTACTTACAAATGACAGAGAAAGTGTGTTACATGACCTTAGGGTTTTCAAAAATTAAATGACGTAGGAGGTCATATTTCAAAGAATTGTTAAAGAGTAGGGTTTGGAGGGGGGGTTGGCGTTTGGCTTTTTTTTTTTTCTCACCTTAAAGTGTCATAGCTTGTAACAAAAAGAAGGTATCTTTATTCCTTGGTAGGCAGAAATACTAAAAGTTTAAGCTTTTTCAAGCTCTGGATTTTGGCCATTAGCTGAATAATTTTGAGTAATGTGAAAGTCTGATGGAGTCTGTTTTAATTATTTTTTTCATTGTCACTTGTCCATGTTTCTGGTATAATTAAGTTCAATTGTCTTTCATATTTATTTATTTTGCTGGGTATGGATTCTTTGTTTGTTTCTTATTTTGTTTTGGTATTTTTTAAAGGATTTATTTTGAATGAAAGCAGCAAAGCAAGTATGTTTCCTGGATTTGCTACAATGGGGCTGTCCTCTGGCTGATCATGTGACGTGGTAGTGCTGGGAATAATTTTGGTTTGAAAAATAATCTTTTTAAAAAATGGCTTTTTTAATTTGAGTTTAAACCAGATCTGAATGCATTTCTTAATTTAAGCAAGTGACATTGGCATTTTATCAGTGTACAGTGTCCCCAGACTTCCCAAATTTTATGGTGTCATGAACTTACATTGCTAAAACCCACCATAGTGAGTGATTGATGTTTCTTTCATCACAGAAGGGGTTACATTGAGGGTAAACCACAGTGGCTATGATATATATCCAGTAAATGAGGAAATGGCAGGAGAAACCACAAACACGTAGCCCAAGTGGCATATCCTCACCTTTTCCTCATAAAGTTAGGTACTGAAACCACGTGCCTTATCTTTCCCTTACCCTTGTGAAGATGGAAATCCTGTAGGCAGTACTCGCTTGAGAGGTCTTTCCATGGTTCTCCTGCTTTAACGAGAGTTTGTACAAAGAAACAAGTATTTTTCTTTTTCTGTAGAAATAGACAGAACTCTCTGGCTTATTGTAAAAAAACCCAACCAACCCAACAAACAAAAACCCCAACCTTTGTTGTGATTAATATATTCTCTGAAAGTGACACTCTGTGATAAGCAGAAGGCATTTTATTTAAGAACTTACTTGGCAATGCTAGAAACACAGCGTGGGGAAAGGATCTACCTAAGCTCCATCTCCTTTACCACCCACAGGCCAAGTGATTTGTGGCAATCTTGAGTCGGGTTCGCTCGTGAAGGCTAGCATAGGTAACGTGCGGTAGGTTGCAGTGGTGGCGTGGGGTTTGGTAGATGAGTTGTGTGAGCATTATTTTGACTCGTAAGCCTTATCCAGGCAGAACCCACCTTTACGTAAGTGGAAATTTTGACTGAACAAGGACTGGAGGATGAATCAATATTCTTTGCTCAACCAGTGTTTGAAATCCTCCAGCCTCTGACCCTCCTAACACAAACAGTTTTATTTAAAATTACTAATTTCTGAGAAAGCTCCTGAATGTTATCTGAACAGGCTAATGCACCTTGAATTGGTTTGAAGATAAAATGTGATTGCCATGTGTGCCTAGAAATTACTGCCTTAAATAAATTTTGGAACTCAAGACAGTTGTCTTTAAAATATTATTTTCTGTTTTTCTATCTATATAATTTCATAGCAAAGCTAAATAATAATGTAACAATAGCAAAAACAATAATACCAGAATTTATTTGCTGAATTTAGCATTGTAAAATTGCTTTGTTGCTTGGTTTTCTCTGACACTAAGGGACTGCTCTCATTTTACACCCAGGCAATCCCATTGATTTCAAATACAATCTAAAGGGGTTGTCTGCTTATAATAGAGGGCAGAATTTGACTTTCATTGCTGGGTGTAAATGACGGCAGAATTTAACTTTCAGGTCTCAGTCCTGCAGGAAACCCCTAAGCACAGCTCTGTTCATTAAAGAACTTAGCCATGCTTTTAACCTTAAATAAGATTCCTCTGCTCGTGCGTATGTTTTGCAGGGCACTTAGGCACGCGCTTAAATTTCATTAATGTTGGTTGTTCGTGAGCGCTCTGAGGCGGCACGTGCGCACAGCTTCAGGGACAGGAGTAGTCTCGCCAACTTCCGAGGCGTGAGCCCTGCCGTAGGTGTACCTGACCTGAGCGTGGTGGGACCTCCTGCCTCCAAGTGCCCCGTCCCCGCCGGACACAGCTCCTTCAGCAGCTGGCGGAGCTGACGTGGGCCGCTTTCCATGCGTTGCTTGTTGTTTCTTGTGGGGCCCCAGTTTCTGAAAGTCCAGTTGCTTCTGCTGTGAATTCATGTGGTGTTTGGTTGCTCTCGCTTGAAATTTTTGTGTGTTCTTCTCCCCGCCGCGACTGTGCTTTGTAAAAATTAAGTACAAGGTCCAGTAGTGTTTCTAAATTCTAAGAAGTATGTAATTGTGGTGTACCAGTCTTCATAGGCCGTTTGCTGAGAGCAGCGAATGGCTCTAA
>NW_010249597.1:44223-46528 GCF_000690775.1 Eurypyga helias
GTATATACTAATATTCGCAAAATCTTCCAGCAGGCATGTTAACCTCTCACAATGTGAGATTTTGGATTCTTTTGTAAAACTCTCTGACTCTGTGTTCTGGAAAAGTATCTGTAAATTTTTGTTTTGTTTTGTTTTGTTTGGTTCGTGGGCTTTTTTGTTGTGTGTTTGTTTTTTTTTTTTCTTCTCATTTTCTCTAATGAGGGAGATGTGTGGCTATAGATTGTCTTCTCTATCCGTACTTTTAAGCCCTAGATGTGAAATGTGTTCTTGCATGCAGTGGAAGTCACCCCCAGCATAGAGTGCAGTTTGTGCAAGGTGACAGTGTGGGCTGTGAAAACTTCTGCAGCTGCTGTCTCCTCTTGGCTGGGTAAATATTAGAAGCTGTGGAAATACATCTGTTGGAGAATGGTGAACATTCACGTCGTGCCGCTATTGTTTAGTCACAAAGTAGGCCCTGATTTAGTGAAGAATTTTAGACATAAACCGATCCCTTTTTGTTGAAACTATGAAATACGTGTTTCAGTGAAAATTATTTCAGTATCCAATTGCTTTACTGAATTGTGGCCTTCAATACTTAGAGGCTTCTTCTGAATAAATTTATTTATTTGGAGGATTTAAAATCAGGTCCTGAAGAGTTTACTACAGTTAATTTTGTGGACTGTTAAAAACAATCATTACTTTTTGTCCTTTTCAAAAGAATGCATTCAGTGCTGAATCCCTTTTTGAATGAAAACGAATACCTCTGTAGAGACAGATGCCTTCAAAAGCACCGGTCTGAGGTTACAGAAAGGTTTTATGTGAGAATATATATATTTTTAACCTCGTCCTTACATTTCGGATCTCTGTCTGCTTTTTCAAACAATGGATGTGTATTTATAGTGTAAATATTCTCACTGAAGCAAACACAATGTGCTGTGCTACTCACATGTACAGTATATAGCATCTCATGTCCACTTAGATTAGAATGCGCAGCTTTTAACAGTGCTCGGAGATGACAGTATATCTATGGGGAAGCATTGGCATCCAGAAGGCACATTTTATAGGCAAAAAATATTAGTAAGACTTAATAATAAGAAAAGAAATGCAAACTGCTCTCCCTAATTTTCAGTTGTCTGGAATTGGAAGCTTTTTCCCCTTTTTCCACTATGCGTTTGCCTGAGCCTGTGCAGGTACGAATGAGAAGGAGAAGAAAAGCTGACATTATGTTCTATAATTTCTCACAATTTGGATATAGGCTTTGTTGAGGAGGATCACTGCTTCTATCTGCTCTTGGAATTTTCGTGTAGTTTCAGGACACGTGTAGACCAGCAGTGTCTTTGCAGATGCAGGAATATCTGGAGAAGATTGCTGGGAGTTTCTCGGTCACAGAAAGATACGCCGTCTGGAATCTGTCTGTCTGTTGATCTACCTATTGTAATTAAGGGGGAGAATCTGAACATCTCACGCTTTTATTTAACTTAGAATATTACTTGTTTCGGCAAGTATTCGTGATAGGAGTGTTTTTGCTATGTTTAAAATTCAGAAGCTTACTGATTTGTCAAATTTCTGTAAGGATTTTAGTAAAACATACATGTTTTTAGAAATCAACATTCTTCATTTTGTATGCTTCTGAATTAGCTCTAACAGAAACCTTTTCAGTTAGAGAATTGCACTGACCTTGCAAAATACCATATGTTGAGTGTGCTGCTATTCATCTTACAAACATTAGTAGTCTTGAATGAAAACTATTGTGTGTATCCTACGGTAACTAAAGGAGTTAAATAAAATCCTTTTGATTGCAGTGATAGAAATTAAACATTTCAGATAAATTAGTCTCTTTTTGGTTAAGAAGCATTATTTCTTTGTGTTAATTCAGATAGCAACTGTACAGACGTGGGTGTGCACATCATGTAAATTCGGGGTTTTTTAGAATCTGGCTTAAATTCTGAAATCATAGATGATCAGGGTCCTGGCCAATTGGACATTCTTAACTTTTACATTGCAGTATGTATAGGTAAGGGAGCGAGCTCGATTGTGTAGTATTCTCAGCAGAACGTAAGACTAGAGAAGTAAGTGAAAGATGGATATTTCACCCTAACACTCAGTTTCTTTGCTTTGACAGTTTAACAATGACCTTTCGTGTAGTTTTAACATTTCTTGTGTGGTTTAGCTCCTTTTATTTTTATGGTAAAGTGCACAAGTACAAGAACAGAGGAAACAGGCCATCATAAATAAATCAAGGAAAATAAATGGTAGGGCAGTGGCTCAACTACAGTTTCTACGTAGATATTTAGATGGTTATATGTAGCAATTATAAAAATCTATC
>NW_010249597.1:46560-87930 GCF_000690775.1 Eurypyga helias
AGTAAAGAGATGTAAGCAGATAACACATGGATTCTTACGAAATGCTGTATCAACAATAGCAACATTCAACATCTTGCAATAGTTTCTTACATCTATTTATTAAAACATTGGGGTGTGAGAATTAGAGAAAATTGGCATAGTTCCACTGAGTTTAGTAAGAAGATAAGATGGTCATAAAAGCTCAGAATGTGGGCCCCCTGCTTTCAGCTTCTACTTGGTGACTGTCTGCTCATCGTTACTAAGTTTTGTTGGTATTTTTTGTTAAATAAAAATGCCAGATGGTAACTGTCCATTTTTATGCACTTTAGGCTTCAGAGGTTTTTCATTTTTTATTTGAAAGTAATTTCAGAAGCAGAAACCATATTATTCTATAACCGTTCTTTACTTTTCTGAGACTTAAAAATTGTTATTGTCTTTGGCTGTTAGAAATGTCCTAAAACAGGTGTGTTTCATGAGAGAGCTAAGAGAGCTTCTTAGACCGTGGGAATGATTTCTACTTGCAAACCTACAGTTCAGAACCGCAGTGGTACTGCCGTGCTCAAATACCTGCAGAGAGTCTCAACAGCAGCATTACTGCAAGACTGGACAGCTGTCTTAGTTCTTCTACAGTTTCTGTATTTTACTCTCCATTTTATGGACTGAATACATTATTAAGATTTTTTCTTCTTTTTTCTGATTTTATAATGCTTTTCCAGCATCTTCCTGGCCTTTGGCTCCAGGAGGATTTCTGCAGTGACCTCTGTTGTGCTCGGTACCCACCAGTCCTTTTAAACATACTAGAAAACACCTGAGGCTGACGCATCTATAAGGAATTGGGCCTTGCTTAACACCTTTTTAAAAAAAACAAAAGACCAAATTATTTTCTGAAAACATTTGACACTAAGAGGACAGATGAAAGATGCAGTGGGCATTTTGAGGTTCAGCACTACCCCAGTACAAGACGGACTAGTTTCCTACTTGTTCTTGAAAGATCAGACTGAAGTAGTTGGGGGCTGCATTGAGGCTGAGTTGCAGAATACAGAATGCAGTACTGGCCGTAATACAAAAAAACAAATCAAACAAAACCAACCAACCAAACAAACAAAAAAAAACCAAAACACAAACCCACAAAAAAACCAACAAACCAAAAACCACCCCACTTTCAAAGAGTGTTCATAGTACAATGAGAGAAGATTCTTTTTATTTTTCAGAAAAGGTGTTTCAGAATATATTAGCAACTGTGTACAAAAAGAAGCTCAACTTGTACATACGCTCCCCCACTTGAAGAAAACCTCAGTTTTGTTGACATGATAATAAGTATTTTCTTCATATCATGAAGGGTCAGAATTGCATCTTTTTCTGGCTTTCTTTCAGTATTTTACCATGGAATGACATATGCCACGTTTCAGCATCTCTTGCTGCACGGTTCACCTGACAAGGAGGCATTTTTTTTATTCGATTACTGAAAATTTTCACAGTCCATGTTTTCTACCTTCACATGCTTATAAATGATCTACATTCCATTATCATTGTGACTTTTTTTTTTAAGCTTCTTTTACAAAACTGGAGGGAAACGTGTACAAGTGTGTTTTCTGCTTTGCAATGAAAGTGTACATTTATCACTTAGGTACATGTAAGCCACTTCTGTGAATTGGGCCCTTGGAGTAAATGTGTTTTGATGTAATGGCCATCTGCTCATGAGTATCACATTTGCTCGTTTAAAAAATAGTTTGATAGAGATAACAACATAGTTTGGTAAGATTCTATTGTTTCACCAGGTAGCAATACAATAGCAAAGTTTTATATTTGCCATAAGCCAATAATCAGGCTGGGATGGAGGTCTCTGATTTTTAAAAGCGACAAACAAAAACTTCTCTCTAACACTTTTGGTTTCTGACTGCTGTTTTCAAAATAGTAAATGCAGGACCCAGATCAGATCATGACAGGAGGCAAAGTATATCCTAGCCATTTTAAGAAAACATCATGGTCTTGCTTCTCTTTTCACCTTGTAAAAATTAAAGCTGTTCTGCTCTCAGGTGGACGCAGTATAGCCAGCCACCAGGAGACCCTGGAACAGCTGACCTGACACACTTGTGCCATATAGGTCCCTTAGAGTCAGCTGCCAGTGACACAGGAGTGGCCCTTGAAGCTGTAGCTGAAGCCAGTTTGCCAGGGAAGGACAGCACTGATGAGATGGTCAAGCCAGTGGTTCCGAGTGCTGAGGTCTGAGTGGCGCGGGTCAGCTGCAACGTGTTGTGCGTGTGTAGTGCAGTAAATACAGCTCAGTGCCAGGCCATTTTTAAAGTTGATAAAAACTGGTTTAGTAGGCTCTTTTGTTTGATTTTGGTTTTGATATTACGGTATCTACTGTGGTCTTGGCACATATTTTACTGCTGAAGTCAAAGTTTATTCTTAGGTAGCACTGATATCAAACCGTAACCGGGACAGAGCATGTGGATTTATAGGTGGAGTGTGTGAATGATGGTGAGTTTGGTTTGTGGATGTATCTTCAAAACTTGTCATTATGGTTACTGCTTTTAGTACAGAAGACAGCAACGATGTAAAATGAGTGTGTTCGATAACTTTGTCTTGTTTTTCCCCCCTTGTCTCCCCTCCTGTATTTTAGCATATGTTCCTGAGGAGGAATTGAAAGCAGCAGAAATAGATGAAGACAGCGTGGAAGATGATGGGCTGTCTCTGGACATCCAGGAGAATGAGTATTTGTGCAATGAAGAAGCGGAGATCAAAGAGGCTCAAAGCTACCAGAACTCCCCAGTCAGCACTGCAACTAATCAGGATGCAGGCTATGGTTCGCCGTTTAGTGAAAACAGCGATCAGCTGGCCCATTTCAAAAGCACTTCCTCTAAAGAAGAGAAGGAGGATCCTCAGTGCACAGACAATGTTTCCTATCCACAGGACAGCTTGGCACAAATAAAAGCTGTGTATGCAAATTTGCTTTCAGAGACTTGCTGGTCCAGTTTAGCTTTGGACTTAAAGAAATCCAATCCAACCACCAGCAACAATGGAATCAGCCAGAATGAAAACACCACCAGTACTGACACCAATGCCAATGCCCAGAGTTCTAGTACTACCAGTACCAACACCAGTACCAGTACAACTACCAGTAGTACTAGTAACAGTAATAGTAACAGCGGTGGCTCAGGTTATGACTGGCACCAAGCTGCGTTAGCTAAAACTTTGCAGCAGACCTCATCGTATGGACTTCTCCCAGAGCCTAGTCTTTTCAGCACAGTACAGCTTTACCGGCAAAACAATAAACTTTATGGGTCTGTGTTCACCGGTGCTAGCAAGTTCCGATGCAAAGACTGCAGTGCAGCCTATGACACGCTGGTGGAGCTAACAGTGCACATGAACGAAACTGGACATTACCGTGATGACAACAGAGATAAAGAAGCTGATAAGACCAAACGGTGGTCAAAGCCTAGAAAACGATCGCTTATGGAAATGGAGGGCAAAGAGGATGCCCAAAAAGTGCTGAAGTGCATGTACTGTGGGCATTCTTTTGAGTCTTTGCAAGACCTCAGCGTCCATATGATAAAAACAAAGCATTACCAGAAAGTGCCTCTGAAGGAGCCAGTACCAGCCATCACTAAATTGGTCCCTTCTACCAAAAAGCGAGCACTTCAGGACTTAGCTTCACCTTGTTCACCCGAGCCAACGGGGATCACTGCAGAAGCTTCGCTGGGTGAGTCTGCAAAGGATCAGAAAACTGCCAACCCCTACGTGACTCCAAACAACCGCTATGGCTATCAGAATGGTGCTAGCTACACCTGGCAGTTTGAGGCACGCAAAGCCCAAATACTGAAGTGCATGGAATGTGGCAGTTCCCATGACACTTTGCAGCAGCTCACTGCTCACATGATGGTCACTGGTCATTTCCTGAAGGTGACCAATTCGGCTTCCAAAAAAGGCAAACAGCTAGTCCTGGACCCTGTGGTGGAGGAGAAGATACAGTCTATACCTCTTCCACCCACCACCCACACAAGGCTACCAGCCTCCAACATTAAAAAGCAGCCTGATTCCCCAGCGGGCTCCACAAACTCAGATGAAAAGAAAGACCTAGAGAAGGAAAAGGTGGTGGTCAGTGAAACAGAGAAAAAGATTAAAGAGGAGAACGAGGACTCTACAGAGAAATTTGAGCCAACAACGTTGTATCAGTACCTCAGAGAGGAGGACTTAGATGACAGTCCTAAAGGCGGAATAGACATACTGAAATCCTTGGAGAACACGGTGACAACAGCTATCAGCAAAGCTCAGAATGGAGCACCTTCCTGGGGAGGATATCCCAGTATTCATGCAGCTTACCAGCTCCCGGGAACAGTCAAGCCCCTTCAGCCCGCGGTGCAGAGCGTTCAAATGCAGCCGTCTTACGCGAGCAGTGTAAAATCGCTGTCGTCAGAACACAACGCGCTCATCCATTCCCCAGGCAGTCTCACACCCCCACCTCACAAGAGCAACGTGTCTGCTATGGAAGAACTCGTGGAGAAAGTTACAGGTAAAATCAACGTGAAGAAGGAAGAAAAGCCGTTAGAGAAAGAGAAGAGTTCTCCAGTCAAACCCATGTCTCCTGCTGCTAAAGAGAACAAGGACTTCCCAAAAGCAGAAGAAATAAATAACAAACAGCAGCAGAAGAAGAGCTCTGAAGCAGAAGTTCAGAAGGTCAAAAAGGATAGCCCAGCAGAAGCACATACGCCGAATGGTACAGAGCCACTTAAAACGAAGGTTGCAAATGGCTGTAACAATTTAGGAATCATCACAGATCATTCACCAGAGCCATCCTTCATTAATCCACTGAGTGCTTTACAGTCCATTATGAATACCCACTTAGGCAAAATTTCTAAACCGGTAAGCCCCTCTCTGGACCCTTTGGCCATGCTGTACAAAATTAGCAACAGCATGTTGGACAAACCCATTTACCCAACCACGCCGGTCAAGCAGGCCGATGCTATTGACCGGTATTACTATGAGAACAGCGATCAACCTATTGATTTAACCAAGTCCAAAACCAAACCTCTTGTTTCCAGTGTGGCCGACTCTGCCTCCTCCCCGCTAAGGGAGAGTGCCCTGCTGGATATTTCCGATATGGTGAAGAACCTCACAGGGCGTTTGACACCCAAGTCTTCAACGCCGTCTACCGTGTCAGAGAAGTCTGATGCTGACGGGAGCAGTTTTGAGGAAGCTCTGGATGAACTGTCGCCAGTACACAAGCGGAAGGGCCGACAGTCCAACTGGAACCCTCAGCATCTTCTGATCCTTCAAGCCCAGTTTGCTTCCAGCTTGAGGGAGACCCCAGAAGGCAAATACATTATGTCGGACCTAGGTCCACAAGAGCGGGTACACATCTCTAAGTTTACTGGTCTTTCCATGACCACAATTAGCCACTGGCTGGCCAATGTGAAGTATCAGTTAAGGAGGACAGGTGGAACTAAATTTTTAAAGAACTTGGACACAGGACATCCTGTTTTCTTTTGCAATGATTGTGCCTCTCAGTTCAGGACTGCTTCTACATACATAAGTCACTTAGAGACACACCTAGGGTTTAGTTTGAAGGATCTGTCAAAGTTACCACTTAATCAGATTCAAGAACAGCAGAATGTTTCAAAAGTCCTCGCAAACAAGACTTTGGGCTCACTTGGAATTGCCGAGGAGGACTTAGGCTCCACATTCCAGTGTAAGCTCTGTAACCGAACTTTTGCAAGCAAGCATGCAGTCAAACTGCACCTTAGTAAAACACATGGCAAGTCCCCAGAGGACCATCTGATCTATGTAACTGAGTTAGAAAAACAATAGCGTCCAGGTAAGCAGCCAGGTATGCAAGTGACCACAGGAACATTGCACTAAACTTCTTCATAGTACTGCACTAGGCCTGACCTGAGCCTCTGAAATCAGTCTTACTTTTGTTGCTGAACTGCCTATCTGGACCTTGGTTTTTCTTACACTTATTTTGTAGTTATATTTATATGCTCTTTGTCTGATCTGTGCATGGTTATTTTTTTGTTTCTGTTTTTATTTTTTGTGAGTCAAAGTCTGACCTTTATTTTCAACATCTGTCCTTGATGTTAAGCTATCTTTTGTAGAATATAGTGGGAGACACTATTGAGAGACATTAATTTAGCCGTAAAGAAAGACACAAAGAACAATGATAAAGAGACATCCTAAAATTACAAAGTTGCCATGACAATAAAGGTCACAGAACCTGGTAGTGTCAAGTTTTAACCCTCTGAGAACTGTAATAGCATTTCTGTGCCTTTCCCAGTGACTAAATAAGTAAATAAGGAAAAAGAAAACTAAACAAAAGGCTTAAAGGTGTTTCATTCAAATAAAAGCTGTGTCGGAAGCAGAACTTATTTTTTTTAAATGAATGAGCTTTTTTTTTTTTTTTAATGCAGAACTGGTTTGTGAAGAAATTGTGCATGCAGTCCTTGGAAGAAGGAGAGCTGTGTAGTACTCAAGGGGTTAGGAAGCCACAACTGTATAAGTTCAATAATTAAAAAAAAAAAAGTAAACCAAGTTGCCACTATGCCCAAACCCTCTGGATGCTGAGAATTGCCACTTTTTGGCAAAAAAAAAAAAAAAAAGTATGCAAGCTGTTATTTAAAACAAATGTAAAAATGCTCTTTCTTTCTTTTTTTTTTTTTTTTCCTGTAAAATACTGCAGTTTATAGTTATTTACAAATGTTAAGCTTTGGTACAAGCTGACCTTTCTAGTGTGCTGCATTGGTAAATGAAAACAAAAAATAATGGGGCAAATGTTGGATTCTGTTCCTTGTAAATTGCCAGCATCAGCTTAAAAAAAATACATGTTACATATCGTACCATTTTAAACTGTTCAACTTTCTTTGTACCTTCTGGCTGTATGCTTTCTCTTTTAACTTTTTATATTGTCATTTTATATTCGATTTCTGTGTATATAATGTAAAACCACACTTTTTGAATAAAATTTAGTTCCTGCAGCTTGATATAAATAGAGGAATTTTACTGGCACCTGCATCTTTCCAGATGCATGTACTTAAAGGAACTATCTGACAAAAAAAATAAATAAATAAAAATAAAGCAAGCAATGCACTATGAATTATACATTTTGATGTTTTATCATTAATATTGTACAGTACATTTTGGTTCACACAATTAAATCCACTGTTTTCTCAAGTGTAAAATAAACCCACATGCAGTTCTTGATTTACATGCATTGTCATGTCGTCATTATATTGCCTTTGAGGTGTTATTCCAGCAGTAAGAGGCAACGTTTATATAGTCAACCGGCAAAAATCTATTTGAAATCATCTCTCGTGATCTGGATGCTGACGTGTTTCATTCGAAGCCGTAACACTAAATAACCTCTTAAAAGAGATTGGCAGTAGGTTCGTGCCATGGAAGGTGTGGAATCCGTGGGGCGCCGTCAGTCGGTGGCGGACATTCTGCTCATCGCTGACGTACAGGAAGGGACGCAAAGGTGTCGGCCAGGTTAATTTTCCTGCGCTGTATGGCTGTACCCGTAGCTGTTTTCTGTGTGCAATTCAAAGACCGTCTCCTCCCTTCCTTCTCAAGCAAAACACCTTTCGATTTCAACAGTTACATAGTCAGAGGCTGCGGCTTCTGCCCCCGTGGCGTGTTGAATGCTGCGGTACTTGCCTTTCTGGCAGCGGTGAAGACCTCTGAGGCTTTGACACCGGTTTTTACTTACAGTACAAGAAGGCAGACTTGTGTTTCTCTGTACTTTTTAAATATTGCATTTTGAGGTAAGCGGAGTGCTATCATATCAGGTGTTTCCCTTAATCTTTATTTCTGTTCTGTTGAATGCGGATGTCATTTAGAATGTAAAAGAGAGCTGTCAGAGCCTTCACTACTCTATCTCCTGAGTGCTCTGACAGTTACAGTGTATGAAAGCCTGGGATCTGCTATCCATTACACTTTTTTGGAGGGGCTATTAAATATGAGGACCTAGAGGGGTTTGCTTTCACATGGTATTAGTGATACTGTTGTGTTAGACACACTTCTGTGTACGTATGTATATTTTTGTTCCTTCTTCTCAATTCTTCTGAAAGCAATTTAAATGTAAGACCTTTGCTTCCGAGTGCAGCGCAGCCCTGCGTTTCGTCGCCACTTCCCCCGAAATACCCAGGCGTCGCTCTGTTTTCTGCAGGAGCCTTGCAGGTCCAGGTCAGTTACATTTACATAGCATTTCTAAGTGGTGCAGGGAAGTGTCATGAGGGTTTTGTTTTTTTTTAAATGTCCCCTACTTTCTTCGCTGCTAACTACCTTTGTCCTTCAGGGGATCTAGCCATTTAGACATTTCAGTTCAATTACTGGATGATTATGTACTTTGGGCCCAAGGGGTGGCGAGGAAGAATAACAGTCAGGCCTACGGCTGTAATAGAGAGTCTTTAAATAATAACCCTTTGAAGTTTTGTTTACTTTACCACGGGCCTGCAAACATGTGATTATGGAATATGCTGTATTACATTGCAGTAGAGGGTGAAAAGGTTGAAAGGGGGAAATAATAGCTCTAAAGTGGGTTTGAATCTAATGTAAATCCATTAAAACTCATTTTGAAACACGGCATGTAAAGTGAGTTCTCAACACCAGGTGACTCCCTCGAGAGGTGTTTATGACATTGCTAAATCCGTTCAGTTCTGATAGCTTCAGAATTGGACAATCACTCATCATCTGTGCCAGTGTCTGAAGAAAGTCCATTTAGAATAAACCAGCAGCTTTACCTGGCGACTATGCTGATGTAACACTTTCTGAGACTGAAATATGAAGTAGATGAAAATTTGAGGGCTCTGATGTTTCACTTGCTTAACAAAATGAAGCACAGCAGCAGTAGGATCTTTATTCTTTGGATTTCTGCCACTTTTGTTTGGATATCTGATTTCCCAAAAATTTCCTTGTAAAAGAAAAATTGCACAGTTTTAAACCAAGTTATTCTTTTCCTCAAAATTCCTTTGCAGGTTTATTTCTTCTTCATTTCAATCAGATTTCAACAAAGGTAAGTTTATGCTCTTCTACTGGTAGCTACTAAAGCTACTACACGGAAAAGACCAGATAGCCTTTCAGGGCTGGTCTTGAAGAGGTGAGCTGTCAGAGCCTTAAAACCCTGTTGGTTTTTTTTTTCTGTCAGCCTGTGTACCTATTTCGCGACGTATTCAAAATCCACTGTATCTCGTTCTTTTCAGACATGTGTAAAGCTGCTTTTTTTCAGCATTACATTGCTGGTGTTTACGTGTTCGCTTGTATCTGTTCTCTGAGGGGAAGATCTTGGTTTGTCTGTTTCCTGCAGTTTGATTTCTGCTTCTGTGCACTTTTCTGCATGGCTGTTTTGAAGCTGATGCAAACCACTGCAAATTTGAGGGATCCGTGTACTGATGACATTAGTCCTGAATGAAGTGACGTGGGGTTTCTTTCTTTTTTAATAGCATTCGTTGGGATATTTACTAACGTTTTCTGCAATGTAGCTTTGTTACGGCTTTCTCTGGGTAGTTATGCTGGTGTAACGACACCAAACATAATCTGTCCTCATTGTGGAGGCCGCTAAAATGCAATCGCAATTAGGTATAAAGGCATAAAAATATACACATTATCTTGCAGTAGACTAATCAAGGCACAGTGCATCAGCTTCTGCCTTTGATTTCCAAAGCCATCTCAAATTCGCGCGTGTGATATTCAGTAAATAATGTGGCAGGGGTCCTGGTTAGGAGACCTCCAAGGAGAGGCCAGTTTCCATGTGGAGTGTTCTCACAGCTCTGTAGGTGTCGGTCTCCTGGCTGATTCAGTGCCGAGTTACTCTCCCAGCATGAAAGTCTCAGGAAGTGGGATTTCACCATCTGTTCTCAGAAATTTAAAGCAGGATCCTTTTCTGTCCATGTATGAGAATAGATTGCTAACCCCAATTTACTGGCCAGATACTAGTCTAGATAATATGATTATTCCCAATTTTCGCTTTCCCTGCAGTTCTCATTGAGTTTCTGCTCCTAATGTTTCATGTGGCTTTGCATAGTCTCTCTTCATTCCTGTGTATAGTCGCCTTCATCCTGCAGGTTAGGTGCAGTGAGGACATTTTGGAATGAAAGGTGGTATTCCAAGTGAAAGGTGATATCGTAGATAAGTGAAAATACCGATACCCCAAACTGGGTGTGTTGTAAAAAAGGCGAACTTTTTACAAGTCTGTTTAGGTGATGCAGGTATCATCTAAAGGTTGATTGAGTTTCTGCTCCTAAGGTTTCATGTGGCGTTACATAGACTCTCTCTCATAGATCACCTGAGGTTGGTATCATTTATGAAACATGCTTCGTGATCCAGCATCTTCACTAGTTTTGTTTTTTTAACTAGAGGTACAGCAAAACTGAGTTTAGAACAGATTAGCACTGAGAGATCAGAACTGCAAGCACCGATACGTCGCTCGTGGACCTGTTTGTTTTCAGACAACCTCTGTTAGAATAGGTGATGACTATAAAAGCTGTAGACCTTCCGGCTGAGAATGAGAAGCTCCAGTTACTCTGTTGTGACAATCACTTTTTTTTACACTCCTCTCTTCCCTCCTGTCTAGTGACCTGCTGAATTAGGGTCAGCATGCTCAAAATGTGCCTAGTAATTTTTTATGTGAATTACTGTAGTTGTTACCTCTACTTTTTTCCCCTCCCTGTGAAAAAGGCAAAGTTTAAATTTGATTAGCTATCTGGATAAACTTTTTAGTGTATAAAAGGTGAGGGAGGATTAATTGTTAAAATTGCTCATTCTTTTTAAAGAAGCATTTTATCTAACTAAATTGTTCAGGGCACAGTGGGTTGACCATCAGTACAGCATAATTCTGAACAAATTTAATATAGTGGCAGAGTACTGTACTTCTGTCCAGAGTGGTTGTGTCAGCGTTGTCTGAAGATGGAGGTTAAAGCCTGACAGGTTCCTGACCAGGCTTGTCAGATGTGAGACACCTGGGGCTAAATTCCACGTGGTCGCCTGAAGAAGGAGGGCCGGAGTGCCGGAGTCTGGTTGCCTGCAACCCATCTGCTCTTGTAGGAGTCCAGAGCCGATGCATTTGCTCAGGGCAACATATGTGATGAAATCTTAAGGCCTGATGGGACGCATTAGGCAAATACAGACCAACCCTCAGGGTCATGCAGGTGAAAGTCGTCTCTCTTGGTACGCATGACAACTTGTCCAAAGCCGACTCCTTACAGTATGTACGAGCCAAAGTTTGTGAGCTCATCTGTGAAGCACAAAGGTGTGTGTGTGGGGGTACCCATAATTTCTATCTGCACATGATGGTGGAATCCAGAAAGCAGCATGCTAAAAATCATGTAGTCAGAAATAGCTCCCAAAGCTCCTGACCAGCAGGTGGAGATCCAGCCAGTAGAACATGCTCTCAGGCACAGTTCCCTGCTCCCCAGGAGGTTTGTAATCAGAATAAGTAGTTGAGTTCAGTCCAACATAATCTGGGATGGAAGACCCAATAGCTGCGAGCAAGCAGTTTCTTTCATATAAGTTCAGAAGTGGACTGGTGGGTGCTAAATCAGTTTGGCAAAACACATTAACCTGCCAGCTGGCACTTCAGTTTCATTATATCATGCTGTGTACGCTCAGAATCCCTTCACGTCTTGACATTCCTTTCAGAGGGGTTTGGATACTGAAGACCACATAGTGCTGATGTCAAGTATCAGTCCTGCTGAATTACTTGAGATCATGGGGTTTTGTATTTTTGGCTGGCAGGATACATTGCTGTATCATGGAAACAGGCATCGTCTTCAGATGCAGACAGACAGATTGGGTCACGTGCCATTTGCCACCGTTTTGCAGCTGGTGGAGACCATTGCTATAAAATCCTGAAGACTGGCTCTGGAAGTGAAACACGGCTAGTGGAAAACAAGATTGTTGCTGCTTTCACCTTCCTCTCTTTCCCAGTAATGCACAGTATATTGGGCCATGTGAAGAAACTGGTTTAACCTGAGCATTTCTGAGTAGCAGTGTTCTGTAAAAACCCAACCTTCTTCAAGTCCTGGTTAGGCTTAGTTTATTGCTGCACGGTTCCGACGTGTAACGTCTGATTTGTTGACATGGAAGCACTGCTACAGGCTCAGTGTCAAGAACATCCTCTTCTCCCGACTCTTCCCATGGTCCCCGGCACAGCAAGGAGAACTGGAAGTGCGTCTCTGCAAGTCACCATCATTCTGCAAGGACTTTGAGAGCGGACTGGAAGAGAGAGGAACAGGATGGCAGGGGATTGATAAAGGGGTACAAAGTTTTATGTTTTCAGACGACCTCTTCAGCTTAACCCACTGTGCCTGGCAATGCAAGAAGTGGCTCTTCAAAACGCTGCCCTTTGTTTCAGGGTCTTGACATCTCATTGCTTAGTACTTACAAAGGTGAAGAAGTTGTGTAGTAGATCACTTGTGTTCATCCCGTGTTCCAAGGGATAGCTAGGCCCGTTGTAGGTAGGCTGTAGGATTCATTAATGGCTTTTCTCACTGGTATAAGTCACTCCCTAGGCATTTTCGTTCTGAACCTTTTTTTTTTTTTCAATTTAGACTAAAGTACTTTGGAAGCAATTTAAGCCAAACTGGAAAAAGCCACTTTTATTCTGTAATAAGAAAAACTGCCCAGGGCTTCTGTGGCAGGGAAACTGCCTAATGCTACCAGTGTAACTATAATGGTTTAACTGGAAAATTCTCACGGTAAACAAGCTTTAAGAAGTTTATTAATGTGCAAATGCTGTCTCTAAAAAACACTGCAGGCTCAGACACTGCCCACAATTGGTATATTACTTGGCAGTCCAAGGTCAAACACACTCAGCATGTTTGCAATGGGCATGCTGTATTAATAATTATATATAGTAGTATCCGAGTGTGTAGCATGATGATAAAATGTGGTTCAAGGATGCACTGTATAGCACATTTCTTTTCGCAGTCATGTGTGTCTTTATGTTCAAGGGAGAGTTGTATTCTTAGCTGCCTCTAAAGTGCAATCTTGCTAAAGTTTGTAGCATTAACTGTCTCTACTATTTCTCATCCCTACTTTTCTGTGGCGGGATAGTGTGAAAAATTAGATAGCTTTGCTCTAAAAAAGGCAGCAGGTCTAGACTTAACATTGCATGGTGATCCTCCGCCCCAGTTTTGGGGGTTGCTGAGTGTCACATTTCACATTTTTTAAGTGTGCTTTGACAATTGGGAGCCTGGAAAAGCGCAAAGAAGAAATAGGACTAAGGAACGACTAAGAACAGAGTCTAACGATCAGCAGCCATCGGAAGGGTAAAAGCAGCACAAAAAGGAATTGGAGCTTGGAGAGCCGCTGTAAGAAGGAAAAGCTGAGAAAGAGAAATGATAGGAGAATAATTGCCATTAGCAAGACCAGACAGCAGGGATTTTGAAAGCAAGGACTGAGGGGGGTGAAAAGGGAGAGGCTGGAAGGCCTGGGTGCCTGTTAGGAGAAAAAAAGGGGACCTAGCTAGGTAATGCTCAAAGGGGCTTGGAGGTAGGAGCATGCCTGAGTGATAGTTGGGAACCTCCCTGACCTCTTGCAAAACACATGGAACAAAGGTGAATTCAACAAGGTTTTGTAGTGGCCAGCTGAAGTATTCAATGTACAGGCTTCACAGGTTCGATCGCCTGTTCCAAAGCTGGAGTGTCAGGGAGAAAGAGGAAAGATGAGGAGGGAAGCTTGAGCAAAGAGTTTGAACGAAATGCGAGGGTGACAGCTCTTTTCCTGGTGTTGCATCAGGCGGGCAGAGGAGCAAAGAGGAAAGCTTTGCATGGGGGAAACTTAACGGCTGTTTAATTGCTGGTGGTTGGTTTCTTCCCCCACTTCAGGCTTTCTAAGAACGATATACAACTTCAAATGTGTATTGCAATAGCAGTCGGGACCCAGGGCCCCGAGTATGCTGGTTGCTGTAAAACCACGCAGTAACGGTAGTTGCCATCTCATTTAAGACAAGCCATAACTAGTGGGTGTGAAAACCATCAGGAACAGGGGAGGAGATGGTGCGATTTCACAGGCTCCGCATGTATATGAACTGAGCGCTTGCGAGTCATTTAATTTTTAAAGGCATTACAATAGACGTGTCTCAGTCTCTGCTGGCCATCCACCTAGCTGCTCTCCGTTGGCAACTCCACTGTTGATATCTGGGCATCATTTTAAGTGAGCACTTAAGGTTGAGTATCAAGGGAAGGTATTTATAGTTTCAGCAGAGTGGGTTGATAGCTATTCCAGCCCCAGTTGGGAATTGGGTTACATGACAGATCAGGCTGCCTTCCAATTTTATCCAATACTAGCGATAAGGGGAGGGGGGGAGGGAGGACAGCTGCAACTGTATAGTCCTTCTAGGGTTAAAGATCCTAATGCTTTAAAGAGAATGTCTAAAAGAAAATTTCTTTCTGAAATAATTTATGGAAATGCCGTGCTCCCTTTGAAGGTTCCATGTCACTGCATGGCACTACGCAATGTTCTCTTTCTTCACCTGTCAGGCAAGGACCACCTCGAAGAGTCTCACTGCTGATTACTAGTTAATTGTCATTAATAAGTGACAACTGACATTATGGGGGCTTAATGCAGAGAGAACAGAAAAGAGCCACAGATATTCTAATGAGCTGACTCCTACGTGCCCTCTATTGTTGTCGAAAATGAGGAGCTGTCGTCATTGTTCAGGAGATGGGCTTCAATTGCTCTGGAAAAATATTCTCTTTTAATTTCTTTATGCATAGATAATTCCTGGTGCACTCTCTCTCCCTCTCTCCGTCTGTCTCTCTTGCTCTTTCTTTCTCTCTCATACACACACACAGACACACAGACCTTTCTGTGAACAGAGTGAAAACTTCCACTGGTGATATACAATATGTGTTAAGACACAGTAAAGCTCTTTAAGTACTTCGATTTAGATACACACGCGTGCAAGCACATGGGGACACAAATATGCACAGAATAGCTACACATAAATGCAAACCACCAAGATGTTTATTTCATGTTAATACTCGGGAAAGGGTTGGGTACGGACAGCTTCACTAAGAAGAGGAACCAAAAGCGGATGGTCAAGGCTATGTATGTATGAAGTTAGGATAGGGGAAGTCCTGTTCCGTCCCTAGAGCGAGGGATTTGGAAACAATGAGCGCACACAGATTTCAGATACAGGTACCTAAAATTAGGTCCTTGCTCTTAATTTAAATAGTAGCTTAATGACTTCATGACTTTCAAAGCTGTCAAGCAGGCAGGAGCTCCCTGGGAGGCAGTGGTGGCTGTGGATGCCCGACGCTGCCTGCCAAAAGTCGAACCCGTCCTCGCAGACTGTCTGAAAACCTCACAGCCAGCAGAGGGCCTGGGTCTGGGGGAGGTGGGCGCAGGAGGCACCAAACTCCTGCGCTTCCTGGCAGCCTTGGAAATCCAGGGGTTCTGCCCATGCCAGACGAGTGATCAGTCTGGGATAAGCTGACTTCTGTGCAATGCCAGGTGAAATATATACATACGTATCACAGAATGGTTTGGGTTGGAAGGGACCTTAAAGACCATCTAGTTCCACCCCCCCTGCCATGGGCAGGGACACCTTCCACTAGACCAGGTTGCTCAAAGCCTCATCCCGCCTGGCCTTGAACACTTCCAGGGATGGGGCATCCACAGCTTCTCTGGGCAACCTGTTCCACTGCCTCACCACCCTCTCCAGGAAGAATTTCTTCCTGATATCTAATCTAAACCTCCCCACTTTCAATTTAAACCCATTACCCCTTGTCCTGTCACTACAGGCCCTTGTAAAAAGTCCCCTTCCAGAGACTCTCTTACTTCACAGGTTTGGGATAAGCAGGTTGCTGAGGTTGCTGCTGTCAACCACCACCCAGAACCTCTCCAAAACTCAGGAAATTACCTAGGAATCTTGAGGTAAAAGTTTAGGTGAAACAAAACAAAGCCAGAGGTGGTGTTGTGATGCCACCAGCTTCTCCTAGCATATCTGAAGCAACACAATCACGTGTATCAGATCTCTGAGTATGGCTGGGACTTGAGGGCTAAATTGTAAAAGAGGAATTTTCTATTTTCACCACTAAATATCCAAGAGTTTCCATTCTGCAACAACAAATTGCATGCCTGTATTGCTCTCTAACATTTAAGGCTGTGTGGCTCACTTGTCTGAGAAGTGACTTCTCCAGTGGCTTTCGACTGCCTGCACAAAGGGGAGAGCCCATCATTTCAAGGGGAATTTCATTTCCATTGCATAGCTCAAGTTTAAGACTCAAGACTCACAGGAAAGGAAATGAAAATGAGATGCCTCTCTTATATTGTGCTCGGAGCGAAGACATTCATTAGCATTCTGTGTTTTACTGCCTGCCAAGGCCCAAACAAAAGATACAGTCTGGAACAATGGCCTGAAATGAGGAACACAACCGAAGCAGCCTTGCAGGAAGCCTGCCATTTCGCGTGGTTCAGGGTCCTGCAGCCAACACAGGAGCCAACATATGAGCACATGTATGGAAGAAACTCCTCAAATGACAGTAGGTCATCTCTTTTTTTTTAATACTGGTCTTCCCACTGAAGCCAGTGGATACCATGTCTTACATTGCCATAGTGCAATTGAATGGGTCCTGATTCCCAGCTCTGTATGTGACTTTGGATATGACCTCTCTGTTGCTGAACCTACCTGTCTTTTAAAGAGATGAGATAATACCCATATGGTGGAGAGGACTCATGCTCTAATCTGTGGTGAAAGAGGTTGTAATACTGCATAGAAAGCATTTCTTGACATTGCCAGTGTCTTTTCAGTTACTGAGCTGTCTTTAAAATTTTGTTTTGGAGAAGACAGTTGAAAAGATCACAGCCCAAGCCATTTCAGTTCCTGAGGCAAGAAGTTGGCTTGGTGCTCTTTGTGATGCTCCTCTACCTTCTTACCCTCTGGGTTAGGAAGCTCCCCACTGCCCAGCACTAAGCTCAGTCTAGGGTCACAGCTGCCAGGGCAGTTTCATATCCAAATCTATCATAACAGTTGTTACTGTTCTCATAATTCTTCCCTTCTTGCTTCCTTTCTAGCTGCAGCAAAACAGTTTTGGCAGCTTTTGGAACTTCTCTGCCCCCTGGACCCAAGCAAATCTGATGCTAGTTACTGGTGATGTCACATGAAGTTAGCATGTTGAATGGAGTGGGTAAAAGTTGGGGTCCTAGGTAGACTGTGTGTTTTAGTGCTTTTAATAGCATTGATCTTATTAATGCTACTGGAATGTAGCAAAATTGATGGAGTTGTTCCTGCTTTATCCAGAGTCCTGTGGCGTAAAATTGAACAATTGCTCTCCTGCCTTATGACTCCTTCCCTCTCAAATGAGAATCATTAACCTTTTCATTGCGTATGTGTACTAGAGATTGTCACTCAAGACCTTTTAGACATTTTAGCAAACACTTTCAAATGACTGGGACCCTGGCCGTGATATTATTCTTTAAATAATTTACAATCATTAAAATGACATCAGACTATCTCCAGTTCTGGCATTCTTTCCAGTCACTGTCTCTCTGATGTCTATGTGGGATGAAGGTAAAGCTGGGTTTGTAATGATGGATGTCCCTTGCAGAAAGTGGTTTAGAATAACCCGGGACACACAACAAAGCCAGAACTGGAGATAGTCTTATCTCACTTTTAGCGCTGTAAATTATTTAAGGGAGAGCTCCAGCTCCAGGAAACTGAGGTTACAGCAAATATTAAGCTTCCTGTATGGCTATTTTTCATGTGTCAGGTGGTGGGGCAGAGTTTATTCATAGACATTCAGGGGCTGTGGAAATAATCAGCAAATGAGCAAAATATTTCATTTTCTTTTGCTATTTCTCATGTCAGATTGGTAGAGAACTAAGGCTTGAGGTTTAGGGCCCTTTGCATTGAATTCAGATCCATAAAAATCCTCTTGACGGCTAGAAAACGTTGCGCCAAACTAATAGACGCATTGTCAATAGAGATTATTACGACTTCACAAAATGCTCCAAGTAACAACATATCATTTATCTAATCAAATGCAAGATGCTGCAATCCAGTGACTGTCAATAAATTAACTCAAGAAACAATGGGATGAAGTTGCAATGCGTGAAGTGCTCAGTGATAGCTTGTGCAGTCTATCTTGCTCCAGTTGGCACCGAAAGCTTAAAGATGCTCCCTTCTTTCCTCACACATCCTTGCTCGGTACATAAAATATGCATGAAAACAAGCTGGGATCACAAACACCTATGTGCACTGGGGATATTTAGGAGGAAATTTCTGAATTATCTTGGAGGGGGCTGCTTCAAGTGATGGCAGCAGGGGAGGGGGGTGCCTCCTGCGTGCCCTCCGTGGCCAGCATCAGGGGAGAAGGGGCCCCTCCACCAGGCAGCAGCTCCTTTAGCTCCTCCGAAGTCCTTACCACTCTGCTTGTGCAGGCAGCTCTACAGAGTAACCTAAGGCTAGTCTTTCCCTCTCCTCCTTCCCCAAGGCAGCGGTGAAGCCTCCGAAGACACATTCAGCCCTTCAGAGAGGAATGGGTGCCTGCCATGTCTCGTGGGGGGAAGTCTCCGGGATCCTTCAGTCGCCGCAGAGCGTGCGGGCATCCCCGGTCTGTGTTGGAAGCGCAAAACCCTGCCTCCTTTACTAACCGACAGAGGGACAAGGAGGAAGAGGAAGAAAGGAGATTTGATTGTTCTTATCAAAGCATTAATTTCCTGAATTTGGAGGTGGAAAAAGTGTGGGTTTTGTTCTGGTAACAGCTCTTGCCTTTGGTTTCTTCTTAACGTTACGCTGACGGTAAGTAGGTAAAAATCATACTCATTTGTGGAAAAGCATTTTTTACATAGTGTATATAACAATATCAGGAGATGGGGGTAGAATTTCAAAGTGATACTTTTCTTTGGTTCCTTCCCTTTCAATAGCTGTTGTTTTGATTACTCTGTGCCTTAGGCTATCATTAGAATCTTTTTGTGTGTGGAAGTATTAAGTCCATAAATATGAAAATAAGCCTGTAATTGACCCATGGACTGAATTTATTTCCATTAGATTCTTCTGCTAGTATGAAAAGCACAAACTGGAAGAGTGATATTTATGTGCGTATGAAGCTCCCCAGCTCTGATGGTATATCATATATTTGATAACAAGGTTATGCTCTTAAAGGGACTACTGTGCGAGACAGGGTGGGGAAAACAGGTGTCTTATTTTAGTTTTAAAAGCAAAACTGGGTACAGCCGTAAAATACATGCACAGCACATACTGTTATTTTGATTAATCGGACTGCTAGAGAACAGCTCATAATGAAAGCTGATCAGCATGTCCCAATCAGTCTCATTAGGTTCCTCTGCAAACACCTGGAGAAAGGCAGCCAGTGGAGGGTACTTGGGAGGCAGGAGGAGCCGAGTGATCTACCACTGAAAACACCAGGGTTGCCACACCTGCTCGTGAGCTTTCATGGAGCTTTATGGTACGTGGGAAGGGTTCTCAGTTAAATGGGACATAAAGCTCAGCTGCCTTCTGGGGAGGCTGCGTGCTGTTGCCGTGCCCTAATGCATCATGTGTAATATTCCAGTTGTTGCCTCTGTTTGTGGCCACAGCTGTAGTTCTGCTGAGCTGCTACATAAAGTTTGCCAGGGTTGCTGCTGGGTTTTTTTTTTATTCCTTCTGGATTTTTCCACCTTCCTGCTGTGCGAAGGGACCATATGGCACAGCTATTTCATCAGGACCTGCAGGCAATTCCCGCTCAGGCAGTACACCGGAGCAGGGCTGCACGTTGAAGAAGGAAACGAAGGAGGGAGGGAAGGGAGAAGGTGGGTGAGATTACTTCCAAGAACAAAATCTCAGAATATCCAGGACTTGTGCCGTGAGACACTCCAAGCCTCCATGAGCACTGTTGTTGTCTGCTCTCTCTGTGTGGCCCCAGATGCTGGTATGGTTGCCTAACCCTCTGTTCCGCACCAAGGTCGGCTTGGCAGGAGGATAGCAGTTTGCAGGGTCCTCAGTGCAACAGCCTTGCTCAGGGCACGACTCTGGGCAACATCCTCTGGCTGTAATTTGCAGGGTGCATGGCCTGGCCTGGCCTGGCCTGACATGTATATATGTGTTTCTATATAATTTCCATGCCTCCCCAGTCTAACTCTTCTTTTTTTCCTTATGTGCTGGGGACTGACCATTAGTGTAGGCCAAAAGGAATCATACGGTTATGCAAAGTATAATTGAGACATTGAGGTTTTTGTTTGTCTGACTTAACCCCCTTGATAGAAATTTATATTTAAAAGTGGAGAGGTCTTTCAACAGCCTTCCCATTTGTTTCTCCTAGTAGCTGCAGTGACCATTATTAGCTCTGCTTTGAATTAATGGTCAATTGTCCTATCATAGTTTAAGAAATATGATGGGCTGTGAAACCAATCCCAAACAAGATTGTGAGTACCTAACACATCTAATTAAAAAAGAAGAAATTAAACGGTGGCAAATAAAATCGGTATCTGATCTCTAGCCACTGCTGTGAAAAGCAAACAGCAGGCTTGCTCATGAAGCTCTTCCTCCATCACGCAGGATGTGTCTGTGGTACAGGTCACAAGGATGACCCTGCAAAATTATCTGGAACATCAATTACCTCCTTGGTCATGCATTTCCCTCTATGCCAGACCTTCTTGCTGTTAGGTAGGATCTCATTACTTCATACAGAGGAGAGCCTGTGTGCAGTGTGCTCTCATGTCCGCACGTAGTAAGTTTTGTGGACGTGGTCCGTTCACAAATGGTGTCCCACCAGTACTGAGAGGGAGGAGCACCTTCTGCATTGCTGATTTTCTGCACTTCTTGGCAGATAAATAAAATTATAACATTGGCTAGATATTGCCAACATCTCTTTTTTGAAATGCTACGTGGTATTGTTACCAAGCTTAAAGAAACCATTCCTCCACCCTGTAGAACTCAGAAACTGGAGCAGAACACCTGACTTCATGGTTGGAAACACATTAACCATCAGCCTGGCACAAGTGGGCTCCAGCTGCACCCGTCAGCAGCCCAAGTGCTGGAGCCCTCTCAAGTACGCTTCAGGTCAGGGTGTGACAGAAAGATGGGCTCTTGTTGCATGGGGGGTGCACTCCCAGCCGTGGAGGGCAGCTACACATCCAGCCTTACAACCAAGCATGGGGCTATAGTAGTATGGATGGTGTGCCACCAGTTACCCCCAAGCTCTCATGGATGTTAGAGCTGTCAGAGCAACGTAGCTTGACAGTGCACAGAAACTTCTGGTGGTGTTGACATTTGGGATTTCATTCCAGATGTTGCAGTATCTGGTGGGGTTATTCAGGTCCTAGTGCCTGTAGCCAGGTGATTAGGGGAGAAACACATGCAAGTAAAGTTTCTAGCCCTTAGACCTACTGATAAAAGTTTTAGGATGTCACCCTAAAACTCAGTTCAGTAAAGAAAATCAGTGCTCTTTTGTGAAGTTCCATAATTATTGGCAACTTTTTGTTGGTTACCAGTTTTCAAACTATCGTTTAAACTCATAACCCTCCTGGGCTGGTCTTAGTTCATCATGCTGGAATTGTGACTGGATGGCTGGATGCAGTTCGGCCAGCATTGCTAGAGAAATACCATGGGGATAGGGAGCTGGAAATGGGCACCAAAAAAAAAATCTGTTACCAGCAAAATCAGTGGAGGCAAGACCCTCCTGGTGTTGGGTACACCTGAGGGAAAATGGGCGCAAAGATGTGCTGCACCCATTGGAAGGTCTCCAGCTACCACAGCGGAGATGGTAGCACGTTTCTGGGCAGAGAGAGAGGGAGGAGTGGGAGGTCAGCAATGGGAAAAGGGCAGGAGCATTACAGATGTTGTGCGTCCCATCCTGAAGTCCTCACTGGGGCGCGGGGAAATGCCCTCCCAATGGTTTTGTCAGTGGCACGACGGGAAGACGCAAGGCACGGGTTTTCTGGGACACTCTCCGTTGCTCCTCTGGGACTACTGACAGCGAAGAAGAGTGGGAGCAGGAGTGGTCTGTAGATAGTTAGGTTTCTGCAGCAAGGGACACATTTTTAGCACTGAGTGAAAGAAGTAGCCACACAACTCCCATTAACAATAACGCGATTGCATGTGTGAGTCCCTATTCACTGTACTGAAAATTTACCCCTAAGGGTCCACATAAATTTGAGCTGTTGACCGTGTGAAATGTTCTTTTATGGGCAATAAGGACACCAAGAGGCAGCTACATGTTTTCCTAAGCTCTGGCCACATACCAGTATTTGTCTGCATAATTCTTCTATTTTTCTTCCCAGATTCTTCATACAATGCACACAGTACTTATAGAGCACAGGCAAAAAATGGTTTTAACAACAGCATACCTTGTTATTAAATTAGGCCTCGGAACTATAATTCCTCATCTCTGTATTTTGATGAGAAACCCTCTACAATGTTATCAAACTAATATATTGTAGAAAATTCTATATCTGCTGCCTGTGCCATGTATAATATGAACTGTATGAGAAAGAGCTAACTTTCCTAAAGAATTTTTTTTCTTTCTCTCCATTTCTTACCAAGAAACAAACAGCTCACTGGCAGGTCGAGTATTCATGCTGCTGAATCTTACCTTTTATTTGATTATGTAAATGGAGAGGGACTGTACTCTGGTACATCTTGGCGAAATTTAATTTCTAGTTTACACTTAAAACTCTCACCCCCTAAAAAAAAAAGATTAGCCGTTGTCAATGATGCTGTTTGTTCTCGTTCCCTCTCCCTCTCTTTCTTTCTTTCTTTCCTTTTCTTTTTCCTTCCTCCCTCCCCCCTTTTCCTTGCTGTGTTACCAGGCTGTCTTTCAAATAACTGGAGCAAAGAGTTTTGCAAGGGAGGCGTATATCCTCTCAGCAGACACATTCAGCATTTTGAACTCTACGATCGTAAACAATGGACATGCATATATTTTAAAAAGAAACTTGGAGTAATTTATCTTAATTTAAAACTGACTATTCCTGCTCAGGCTTTTTCTTTTTTTCTCTTGGAATACTACACATATAAATCCTCAGACAATCTCCTGGTAATTCATATTAATACACTTGGGGAAGTGGTTTGGATTCAAAACAAATGTTCTCGCAAATGTAGTTATCTCATCCTCCTCATTTTCTAGATCCCCAAATCCAGCTGATTTAACTGTTTAACACCGGGAAGCAGTAATGGATTTTCCTTGCAGTGCTCAGGAGCTGCTGTCTGGAGCCAGAAGGGTGAGTCATCTTCCTGTGTGGGCCTGAACTCCACTAAAGGGACCCACAGAGGTGCTTGTGGGCACCCCTGCTTCCCCAGAGGCAGCTGCATGGGGGGAGCAGGTGTGGCAGGAGTTACAGCAGGGGTTTGCTCATCTAGTGGGGTTATTCCTTTCCCTGCTCCCAGGCTGGTGTGTAGTAGGGGAGTTAGTTAGGGAGCAGTTAGAAAGCTTAAACCCACGCTACATCTAGACTGACCTGCTAGAAGAGCAACTCTCATTTTGCTAGGAGAGTAGGAAAAAAAATCTTCATGGAAAGGGTTGTCAGGCACTGGAACGGGCTGCCGAGGGAGGTGGTTGAGTCACCATCCCTGGAGGTATTTAAAAGACGTGGATGAGGTGCTTACATACGTGGTATAGTGGTGGAATTGGAAGTGTTAGGTTAACGGTTGGACTTTCTGGTCTTCATGATCTTTTCGAACTTTTTTTTTTTTTTTTTACCACAAGAAAATCACACCAAATGGGTTTCTCCTTGTTAAGCCAACTCATTTGGTGTCAGACAAGCCTGACCACATGCCCGCAGACACTGCCCAGGATAGCTGTTTTGTCTTGGACCTGGAAAGGAGTTTGGAAAAAGCATAATCCTGCCTTTACTTCTTTTGCTTTTTCTTCCCTCCACCCTCCTGGAAATAATAAACCAAGTCTCATGTTCTGAAACAGTGCAACAGTGAGGTGTGCGCTCAGTCTTGTTCTGTATATACCTTTTTACTTGAAAATTAAACTTTAATTGAAAAATAGGTCTCTGAAGAAATCCCCAACCACAGTGTCTGCCCAATTACAGCAATGTAACAATTGCAGTGGAAAGCTGTTAATGTTAGCTGCAGTCCATGTGATATGTGGAATATGCTTCAGATTTAACATCAGCATTCAAGGCCATGACTATGTTTTGATGCTCCAAGCAGGAGATTTTATGCATTTAACATCAATTTTATGCATTATAGATCTTGCTGTACCTGGGTGCGAAAGTAACCATATGACTCGGTGTTATTCATTCTGAATTAACTGTGAGCAAAATGTTTGCATCAACTATTCATACAGTGGCTGCTTTTGCTATGTGTCTCTAGGTGGCAACTAAGTGACTCGGTGTCTTATTTGATTGGCTTCTAGGCAGAAGGCTTCACAGGTGCTGTAAGCCACGAAAGGGAAGCTCTTGGTTTGGTAGCCGCGTTGACTCACTGACAAAACTCGACGCTACCGCTCGCATCAGTATGGTGTAGGCAGTTTCATTTGTGATCTCTTGTTTGTCTCTTGAGCGAAATGAAGCTAACATGCTGAGAGCTGTCTTCGGCTAGTCACACTCTGGCATGTATGTGTGGGTTGTTTTTGTGGTCATAAAATTTTGAGTGGTGTAGAGCAGCGAGTGTGTTAGAATGATACCTGATAACAATGCTGCATCTTTACGATGTGTCAGGCTCTGTCTGATAAATCGTCTTGCTTTCCTTTCTCTTCCTCAGGATGTTTTAACTTCCAGAGGAAACATTTTTACTGTAGAGGTGGGGGTGCAACTTCGCAGCCTCTGCCAGGAGGCCCCGAATTAAAGCCATCCGTAAGGTAAGCAGGGGTCTTATCAACATGGGAGCTTCCCAAAGTAACCGTAGACACCTTTTTTCTATTTTGCGATTTGCAGGACAGTTAGGACTTTAAAAAAAAAAAAAAATTGAAAACAATCTAGTCATCAGCGCCTGAATGTGCATAGCACTTCCCACCCTTACCTCCACAGAAATTTTGTACAGAAATTTACAGAAATTTTGTAAGAGGTTTTAACATGCATATTTAGAAAGCTCCATCACAACAGCTCCAAAGTAGCTGTTCTAATATTGATGTTGTTTTGTACAGTCAGTTCTAAGTTCTAGTCAAAAGGAAGGGTTTAGGGCAAGATGTAAAAACAGGATGTGACTGAGTGATTTAGAAGGATGAAGGGAGGAACTCCTAGGAAATGTCACAATGCTGCTCTAGGAGCAATAGGAGGCAAAGACTGAGACCAATGATGAAGTCCAGAGCAGCAGAAAAATGAGTGGGTAAGAGAGCAGATGCGTTTTTGATCAGGAGTGTTGTGAAAACACTGTCCATAGTCAGTTTGGGACTACAGAGACTGTTTTTCAAAGCTCTCTATGCTATGAAGAAAATCAGTTGCCACAGTGCCCAGGCTACCTGCTAGACTGATGAGTGGAAAATAACTCAATGATGGCAATGCAGGATCACAGAAATAACCCTGCATCCTGCCATGGGTAAAAGGACCATGTTCGGGTCCAATCACAGGTTAGGGAATGAGTAAATTGGGCTATCCCTCAGCTCTGCTGTTTATTTCTGTGAAACTCAGCAGTTTCTCATTCTTCCCTACGCACAAAAAGCAAAAGCCCCGCTTGCTGCCGCACTGGCTAAACCTCAGCTTTAATGGGGGCACTTAGTGTTCCGCCGCACATGGCAGCATGTCCTCATGCTGTGGTCCTTTGGGCTTATGAGGACATGAAAGAAAAACATTACCTGAACCTCCTCAGCAAGGTGAGCCTCATGGGCAAAGAGCCAACACGGGAGTCACCTTAGACACATTCCCTCTACTTCTGTGTATGCCTGAAGATGTTTTGAAGTGTTCCTCTGCTGATTCATTCTTCTAGGAGACAAGCTGGAATGCTTCTTTCAGAGGGAAGTGACAAAGAGAACTGTTTTACTTTCTCTTCCAAAGTACTTGTAAAAGGGTACTTTCTTAATGTTGGGATGGGCACTTCCAGAGCAGTGGGATTTTAGATGTACCAAGGGCAGAACAGGACTTTTTTATTGGTGGGCTGGTCATGATGCTTTGGGAAGTGCAAGACTGTTCCTTCCACACCATGTCCGAGGGGGTCTCAACTCCTCAGAAGCAGAGCTGTGTGTAGCTGGAGTTTTCCAGCAAACCCATGCGCACTCAGCCGTTGCTGACTCATCTCTTATCTCCTTCTCCCTCCATTTTCCTGCCAAGCAGAAATGTCTTACAGTTGTCTTATCCACAGATCTGGCCGTGGTGTACATTTCCAACACAAAGCGATCTGTGACAGCCTGTACGGCGCAATCACTGCAGGCAGCCTGACTTCACATTAAATGTAATTCTTTCCATAATTCTTGCTGCTTATTAGCACGTTGGAGGCCTGATCCTGATTCCTTTGAAGGTGATGACAAAGCTCCCATTGAACATAGCGGGAGATGAAGGGTGGTCTTTGCTGCTTGACAAAAACAAAACGTTATGCTTGAGGAGCATACATACATCCCTCAGTCCTTAAACTTTGCTGTTGTTTTTTCCCTGCCTTTTTATTTAAAGCTACACCTCCTCATTACAGTGTGATTCTGTAAAAACCATAGAGTTGTAACTTTGACCCATCTTCTGGCCATGCCAGTGGCCATCTCCAGGCTGGCCATGCACGGTGCTGGGGTTTTGGCAGGCGTGGGCACTCACACAGCCCGTGGAGGCCTGCTTGGGGTCTTCTTCTGGTGATGGCAGGCAGAGATGGCATGCTACCCCAACTGCGGGACTCCGATTCAGCCTGGTGACCGGTAGCCTTTCCCCCTCACACTTTGCCTCAAGCTCCTAGCTCTCCTGGGCCTGTGGTTTGCAAGGACTGGCCCAAGGCCCCGTCAAGCACTCAGGATTGAGTGAGCGGTCTCAGGATTGAGACATGACTGTGTGGGGAGCCTGGCACGCCTGAGAACCATGTCACCCACCGCTTCTGGTACCACCACAAGAGAGCTGCACCTCTGCCCTCCCTCCTCAGCAGCCCCTTTGCCCCTCAGTACTCCCAGCCCTCCCTTGCACCCCCAGGGTTTGCTTTTTGAGCAGCCTGCCTGCCTGTTTTTTGCCATCGCCTTGTGCACGCAGAAGCAGGACTGTAATCTGAGCAAGCCCGCTGCCTGCCTGCTTCACTGGGGTTTCAGCGTGCCGCCAACCTCACCTATTGAGCTAAATTTCCCACTACAACTTGAATTTAAATATTCTAATAAATTTGTTTTAGAAACTCTTACAGCTCCCTTGTGCCATTTGCAGGGAAACACTCTCTGGATTTTTTTTTCTGGGAGATGGAGATTTCTTTGTGCTTGGGGTGACTGATTGAATTTTACCTGCGCTAAATTATATTTGCACATTCTAGTAATTGCAAAGGGCCACACAGAGAAACAAAGCATTGACTGCCGTTGTACTGGGATTTCCCAGATGTATAATTTCAAATTGATATGAAAAAAAAAACTTGCAATGCATTAATAATAGCAGAAAATGTAACTCAGTTGGCCAAGGGTGAACGGAGGCACTTTTTTTCTGAGCTGCAAAACAAGCTATAGACCTCAGGTGACTAGCATTTATTGTTAGAATGGGTTTCCTATTGCATACCTTCTGAAACACAAAATAAAGATTTATACTGACCAACTTTGCCATGCATAACAGATGTGGATCATACCTGGGAAGTAGTGTAGGGTTTTTCTGAAATGAAAGCAGAAGGTTTTTTGTCTAATTCAAAGGCACTTTTCAGTTATTCAGTCTTCTGGCAGGTCACCTGTCCTTTTTCTACTGCTCAATATTGTCTCATGTTTGGAAATATGATTACATTGAAAAAGAAATCTTTGGCAAACAGCATATACTTTTAAAGTAATGTCAGAGTGCACCAGGAATGAGAGGAATGATACTCAGGAAAGATACCAATGATGTCCCTCCATGTTTATTAATAAAGCGCAAAAATTAGCTTTCTTAAGGCATAGGCCAGTGTCGGATGACTGGTTTTCCCACTCTCCACAAAATCATAGAAGGCCAAAAGCCCTGATATATTAATAATAATAATAATAACAGTAACAATAGTAGTAATAAAATCTAACACGTGTTATAACAAAGTGCTTATGCGTACAGCTCTGCCCAACTGCTCGATGGCCTTCAAGGTGTTTTCTCATCGGCCTAAAGTATACATGTATGTCAAGCATAAATGCTTCACAGTGATGCTGGAGGAAGAAGGTACAGGCTTGGAGGGAGAGGTACACAAACTATTAGCAAGTATGTCTGAACAGGAACGTTGATAACCTGCCAAGATGGAGTGGTATTTTCTAAAGGAAGAGAAGGTAGTCACAAACCTGAATTTTAGTCTTGGGATATGGCTACTTTGTGGGGTCTGACTCACACACCAGTGCAGCCAATCTCTCTCCTCTGTGAGCAGACTACGAGCAGCCGCTTAAGATCTCCTTTATGGGCATCCCCACTGCATACCACTATAGTTTGCATCACATCGCCGCATTGCTCCCCTTAATTTGCAAAGCAAACACCACAGCCTGGCTGCTGGGAAGTTTTGAGGAGCCTTCAAGCCCTGCTTGAAGGGTGGGAGAAGGACCCTCTGCTTGCCAGTGTTTTCATTCCTCCCCACCCTGATTTCTGAATGCTGCTAATGTGCAGCAGGTCTCGGTGGCTGATTGCCGCTGCTGCTCTTACTGCGGCCAGGATGGAGATGGATCTCCGTTTCTCAAAGCAGAGGAGGCGTACGCTCTGTTTTCCTGTTTCATTTTGCACAGTTTTTTTTTTTTTCTTTTTTCCCAGCACAATGCTACCAGCAGCAATAACAAACCTCTATTATCACCACTATTTTTAATGCTGTGAGCAATTGTCACTGGAAGCCACCTCCTTGTCTGTGCCTTACAAGCACTTCTTCCTTTCCACTTCAAACTCTGGGAGTACACAGCTCAACTATCGCTGCCTTCATGCTCTTGCAAATTTTAATGCATTATTAATAATTTTGTAACATATTTCTTCAAGCTCTTTAGCAGAAAATGTTATTTCGGTCCTGCCTCTGATAAGAGTCTTAGTCACCATGTGCACTATTTCCAAGCTACCACACAACCTGAGCTTTTAATTTGTTCCCCCTGTTCAAACACAGGAAGGACCTTCTGAGAATAATATTCCTCATTATCTGATTGCTTTTGTGAATCGTTTCCTGCATTTCTAGGTATGCTTATCACCATATCGTAGACAGTACAGATGGGAGACCTATTAACTAATCTAGCGCACGCTCCCTCACTTACCCCCACTATGAGACATCATTTAATTTGTGGAACATATTCACGTCCAGATAAACCCATATTTGTGCTTTGGAAAAAAATAACAACAATGACAGGAAAAAAAAGAAACAACCCAAAGGAGATGTTTCCATTATTGCTGAAGAAGGCGATCTGTCCCTTGGCTCAGGTCACCTTTGCCTTTCCATAAATGCCCTGGAAAAGTTGGGTCCAGAAAGGTGACCAGGGGAGATGCTGGATGGGGTAAGAGGGTCCCGCTCCCTCCCTTGCCTGCACTCTGTGGTGCAGGAGGAAAAAGACCCGATTAGATGAAAAAGATTAGCAGGTAAATGATCCTTACTCTGGGCCCAGAGGCTGCTGGATGGTGTTGTGAGGATATGGTGAGAGGGAGTCGCAAAAGGATCTGGGAAAAAAAGGAGATTGACAATTGTCGACTGAAAACGTATTTGTTGAAAGATAGTGAGCTGACAAAACTGAAATACTTCAGAATAATGTTTCAACTTCTTCAGAATGTTCTGATTTTTCATAAAAAAAAAGAAATAGAAAATGTCCATATAATTTTCTGCAAGTGTTAACACTTTTTCAATTGACAAATCAAAATTTTCTCTCATTTATATAATTGGATTCTATTTTATTTCCACCAAAAATCTGATGGGGTAAAAACAGAAAAAGTGTGTGGGAGGAAACAACGTTGGCACTTTTTTTTTCAAACACATTCTTTCTGGAAAAAAAGATGGGGAAAATAATTATTGCCTCACATTCCCCCCCATCCCCAGGAAAAAAAAGCTTTGTACCTTTGTATTTCAAGATGTTGTGTTCAGACGTTGCATGAAAATGCTCAGGAAGAAGTGAAATCTTTTGTTTCTTTTTAATGTTACGTACTCGTGTTCACATTGGTATATATTATACGTAATGTAATAAGTCTATGTAATCCTTATCAAAAGTAATGGCAAATTGCGTAGCGCTGGTTGTTCATACCCCATCTTCCATAGAACAGGAAGAAATAGTTCGCAGGAATGACCAGGATTTTCTTCTGCTCTCCCCAGATAGTGAAGGCAAAAATGCCCTGGGTGCTCTGGGGCTGCGTGCAGGGCTCTTAGTGGGAAGGGGGGAACGAGCCCACAGTCTCGGTGTGGCCAATCTCAGACTAGCAGAAAGGATTGTTTTGTGGGGTTGGGGGGAGATTTGTGCAGGTCAGACAGTTACCAGGGTGTGAGTCCATCTGCCTGTTCGAGCTGAGGCAGCATCAGGGCAGGGGGCAGCGGGATGGTTTGGTGAGGATGGCCACACTTCTGCTGCACTGGTTGCTGTTGCTTGGTAAGGCATATTGGTGACATCTGGCCACTCAGTTGCTTCATGAGAGAGCAACCCTTGTTATGCCTAATGCTGCAGCATCTTCAAGGCATTACAGGGAGGAAAAAAACCCTGTCATTTTTGATGTATATTTTTCCTTCTGGAAGTTTCAATGTTCCACATTTCAGACAAATGAGGCATTTTTAACAACCTGGAGCATGAACCTGTGGGGTCCACGTGTGGTGGACACAGAGCTGATGAAAGGAAAGGGTAGTGGACTATCACCGTGCTGCTCCAGCAAAGCATTTTGTCACATCTGATATGCTCCAGCATCTCAGTTTTTTGCAGTGAGGGGATGAAGGGGAACTGTCAGTCTCGCATAACTGCCTTGGCTGTATCCTAAGGGGTAGTGCCCATTTTATTCTGTCTTGTCTGTAGCTCAAAATCCCACCTGCGGACCTCTGCCTGTTTCCTGCTGGCACAGCTGGAGAGCTGTGCAACCCTTCTGATATTCCCTTGTGGATAGTGCTTACTGCTCTTTAATTACCAGTGCCAGGCCCTAACACTGTCCATTTCCATGCCATCAGCTTGATGTGGTCAGCTTGGTCATAAAGCGGCGGGGGTCTGGGTGAATGCCATGGGGTTTGAACATCAGCAGGGCGGTGGGGAGCGGGTGGCCCTGGCAGGAGCACCCCGGGACAGGGCAGAGGATGGCTGTCAGCTCCAGCGGTGCCACAGCATGGTGGAGATATGGGGAGCAGCCCTGCAGAAAGCAGAAGGGCAGATGGAGGCTGGCAGTGCTCCCAGGGGCATGAGGAAAAGCTCCTGTTAACCAAGATCATCTTTTATCCTGAAATGGCATTTACTTGTCTCGGCTAGATGCATATGATGGTAGATAAAATGATACTCATAAAATGATTTTCATCTGTGGTGATGGCTTCTTGGAGGTCAAGGAAAAAAAGTGGTTATTCCAAGGATAAACAGAGGACAAGGGGGAAAGGGAAGGGAAAAGAGTGCCAATGGTGAGGATTTAGCCAGCAAAACTCTGTGACTGGCTGTGACTACTGCGGCAACAGCTACAGTGAGAATACATTGCACTTTTTTGTTGACTTTTCAGTTTTTTAATTACCAGCGAGTTGGTAATGGCGTGCAGAATCAGATCCTGCTTCCTTTCACACTCTAGACACTCATGTCTTGACCACAGGGTCATAAAATTATCAAAGGGAAATATTATTGGCTGTAACCACCTTGGTAATATTTTTATAACTCCTGATTGACCACAAATCTATGTTTAATAAGAAAAACAAAGCAAACACACACCCCATTCACTTGAGCTGGTGCTGTGCATTTGACTGGGGAAACACATTCATTCTATAGGGAAGCAGGAATTACAGACTGTGCCTAGGAAAATATGCTTATTATATCCATGACTGGAAAAGAATTATAAATTTATCCTTTTAAGGTATTTTCATAAGTTGTCCCAGGCTTTATCAGCTCTACTGGCCTCCTGCTAAATTACTGCAAATATTGTACATATTCATTGTAGTAGCACATTAGAGAGAGACCTTTATGTTTTGAGTATGTTACACAACATAATTCAGAAATTAAATCTTTCCTGGTTAAAAAAATCACCCTGAAGGGATTTCGATTGCTGAGGAAGCACAACACAGCTTGAAACAGTCTTGTCTTCTCCAGTCAGATTTCCAGGCAGGGAGGTCCTTCTCTTCATGCTTCTAGAAAGCCATTAATGAACTCTGAGATAACTCTGAGCATTGAGGAAAATACTTGCAAGATAGTTCCACTGGGAAGATATTCTGAGACACAGCAGAGGCTTGTGGTTTCTGTCATGACCTCCAGAAGAAAATAAGTTCCCTGCAGAGTTATCCTGAGACTGGACGCTGAACTGCACTTGATTCATGTTCAACCCACTGCAGGCACTTGGATTTAGTAAGTGATGCTCTCAAGCTGGCAAGAGCAGGAGTGTTCCTGGTTCAGGACCACCTGCCTGATCTCTCTGGGTCCAGGTGCAGGAAAGCTCCCTGCTGCCAGGTTGTCAGGCCGGTAGTGTGCCCTGCCATGCCTGCTCCTTGCTCCTCCCCATGGGTCAGGCATGGGATGAACTCCTGCCACTGCTTAGACAAGGACACTTCTACCGTAGCTTGTGATGCAGGAGGGGCAGCTTGCTAAAAGGAGGAGTTATGCGCTAGAGAGATATATGGAAAAAGCTGGTCCAGGCACAGCTATGGCTGTGAGCCCAAGTGGGTTTCCTGACTGTGGTATGTTGTTTCTGAAGCAGAACTACTGACACAAAGCAGGGTGTGATTCTTGCATGATGAAGAGCTACGTGGACTGGAAAGGACTGGACATTGCAGTAGAGTGGACTCCTTGTAGAAACTGTGGCCACTCCCTACGTCAACCCATGAGGACAAGGGAGGCCATGCCAGCTCAGGGATACATTAATTCAAGTCACATCTATGGCTAGGAAATTTGATGTTGACAAGTTAGCAGACAGTACATTGCAATTGTTTCTGTTACCAATACACCTGAAATTATAGTGGGTTTAAAGGTCATGCATAACAGTCAGCAGGAGGTGTCAATTGGCTCCTGAGGGTCCACAATTCACTTCTGACCAAACAAGCGTACGTGTCCACTGAGAAGGATGCCACTCCATCACTGCATGGTGCTAGGTCAGCCATGGTCAGCAGTATGGGATCCACTGTCACAAACAGATAGGCATCTCCGAGGACAGGGAGGACTCTTACTCCTAACATCCCCTGTGCTCATTAGGAGCCTGCCTGCACTGGATGGTTTTCAGGAATCCAAATGACCTTCTAGCACGCTGGCTCCTGAAGTGCTAGCCTACTATCTGCTACCCACAGGTGATATATGACACAAGAAATGTTGCAGGATAGAAGACAGCAGTAGATGCAACCTATAAATCTGCTTAGGTACCAGGCAGCACATTCATATCACTCTGGCATACCATGTCTTGCATATAGGAGCAGGTTTTCTCTGGGAACTGGTTCAAGGCGCTGCCACCATCCACTTTTCTATCATGAGCTTTCTCCTATTGCTACTGGTCTGTGTCTAGGCAAGTGGTAGTGATAAGGATGCCTGCTATGTGGCCAGAGCTCATGGGTTGCCAGATAGCTTGCCTTCCCACAATGGCTGTGGGAAGCATCAGCAAGGTGAGTGTCAGTGTGCACCGTATGGCACTGGAACCAGTAAAGTAGCTGGTACTGGAAATTCTCATATGCAGAAAGCAAACCATATCCTGGGCTGCATGAAAAGTAGCCATGGAGATGCTCAGAGGGCTGGAGCACCTCTCTTATGAAGACAGGAGGAGACAGTTGGGCTTTTTCAGCCTGGAGAAGGAAAGACTCCAAGGACACCTTACAGCACCTTTCAGTACCTGAAGGGGCCTACAAGAAAGATGGAGGGGGACTTTTTCAAGGGCCTGTAGTGACAGAACAACGGGTAATGGCTTTAAACTGAAAGCAGGTAGATTTGGATTGAATGTAAGGAAGAAATTCTTCACAGAGAGGGCAGTGAGGCACTGGAACAGGTTGCCCAGAGAAGCTGTGGATGCCCCATCCCTGGAAGTGATCAAGGCCAGGCTGGATGAGGCTTTGAGGAACCTGGTCTAGTGGAAGGGGTCCCTGCCCATGGCAGGGGGGTTGGAACTAGATGGTCTTTAAGGTCCCTTCCGACCCAAACCATTCTATGAATCTCTGATTTTATGAGACACTGGCCATATCAAACAGTTGCCTTCACTGTTGCTGGGCCTACAGCCCCTGCTGCTGTTCTCCTTACAGGTACTCTGTCCACTTGGTTCAACTGAAGGAGTAGAAAATCTTGATATTTCCTGCCTACACAAAGGAAAAATGAAGTCTCTCCCTTTTTTCCTTCTGTAGCACAGCAAAGCCAAAAGTTCCTACTTTCGTCCAAAACTATGTGCATAACTGACTTTTCAGTTGTCTGGCTGCATTGTAATATTGGAGGGAAACAGTCTTTCTGCTTGATCTGAAGCAACAATTTAAAAAAAATTTTTTTTGTTTCCTAGGTAAATGGGAAAAAAATCTGAAAGATTTAATTTGAGGCCAAGTAAAAATGTCATTTGACTTAAAACAAACCTATTCTTCACTATAAAATGAGAATTTCCAATGTTTTCTTTTTGTGAAGGAAACTAAAAATTTTCTTTTTTTGGACAGAGCCAAAATTTTTCAGTGAAAAAAACTCCCAAGATTAATTTTTGTTTATGGGATATGCTTCCATCCTCACCCTCTGCCTTGTGCAGGACTTTTGCATCTTTGGCTTGACTGGAGCTTGGTGAAGACTCTGGCAGGAGGGATGCATCTACTTCTTGAAGAAGGAACCAAACAGGAGAATTCCACATCAATCCCTCCCACTCCCTGAATATCTCGTTACGTGCCTTTTCACAATTTAACTCTGCAAATAAAATCTCCTTGAAAAGTGTAAGGGAAGTATATGACAGAATTGAAATTAAAGGCACATGTTTATGAAAAGTTCCCCATCCTTCCTCAATTTAAGTGCTGAAAATATTTTTGTCTTCTGTTTCAAGACTTGGACAATGTTAAAAACACTGAAACACTTTTATTCACACATCATCAACTTGTAGGAAGAAAATAAAAAATAACAGTGCCAGCAACTTTGATAGCGTGTATGTGACAAATACTGTGATGCAATTAGAAAAGTGCTGTAAAGTATGGCCTGCTGGACCTTACAATTAACCAAAGGCATGCCCAGCACTTCCTATTGCTGAAAATCAGGATATCTGACGAGATGGGGCCTCTAAAAGTGTCCTTTGAAAAGCAAGCATTGCACTCCTGATGAGAATTTTGCTCTGCCCTGCATTTGAGATCATCTGCACTTAGTCCCTGTTAAAAAAAATATTTTCATGTTTTATCTTTTTGTGAGGGCCAAAGGGGCTCATCTGCTGCAGCTTTTCCTGAGGTACGTTACTGTGATATACTGTGCCATAAACTTTAAATGCAAATGTGCATATATATTTGAATATAAAGATCTCTTACATGGTGAGAGCCACAGATGATCTTATAAATATAGTTAAGTCTGGGTTTCCACTCTAATCCTGTTTCTTTTCTTCATCTGCATATGTAGCCCTCCAAGAGTTTTGTCTTGGCCTAGCTTCCTGGGGACCAAACCACACGGTGGGCCACGGATGTGTCCGTGCATGTGGACCCGGGCTGGGGTGCCCTCATGCCCCTCTCCCTCTGACACTGCCTGTGCTGCGTCTCTGCCGAGATCCATAAAATGGGAAAGTCATCTCTTCATCACCACGAAGGGGAGGTTGGTATTAAGTTTCAGCAGTCGATGTTCACAGCGACAGAAATTGATACACGTTCCTTGTGTTATTTCAAGGCTCGAAGCTGTTTGCAGCTGTGTCTTTATCAGAAATTCTTGCCTCTATGCCTCTGTCAGAGGCTTTTAAATTACTTTATGTTTGTAGCTTTTGAGCAGCTGGATCTCTCTGCTCATATCCTTTAATTTGTTGAAATGTAGCAACAGCATTGTGGCCAAGGTAGTGTGCTTGAAAACGTCTCCAGCCAGTCCTATGATGGCTGAGTGTATGATGAAGTAGCTCATAAATATAGCCCCAGATTATTATTTTACCTATGAAGGTGTAGCCTACCCTGGCCAGTTCTGAAAGTAAGATGGGACCAAGCATCAGCTGGGCAGAAAGCACGGTACAGGGCAGCTGCATCACCTCTCCCTAAATCTAAGTCTTACTACCGAGTCCCCTTCCTCAGTGCACAAGCTCCCATGTGCCTACTTGAAAAGCATTGGTCACCCAGTCTGGGGATACCACCAGGAGCCTCAGATAACTGGTTCCTCCTCAGCTGTAACCATGAGTAGCTACGAGGGGAAGAGAGAATCTTTGTCACTATCTTGTGCACAAACCACCAGCTGAAATATATTAGTTTAAAATGTTTGTCAAACAAGTGGGAATAACAAATGCATATATAAAAAAAAGCAAAGAATTCATTAACAGAAAAGAAGGTTAAATTAGTCAAATAAATAATTCACCACAAATTTCTCAGTTCTGTTTTATACCAAACATTTATGTTAACCTTCTAATTCTTCAACTTGCTGAAGCTCTGGGAAGATTAAAGCCAAATGAAAGCAAAACCCAAAAGGAAAGAAAATGGGACTATGTACCTGTTGTTCCTCAACAACATGTTGAGTGATTGGCTGTTTCTCAGTAGAAGCTTTTTTTTAAACAAAATTTCCATTGCTTGACCAAGTTTCTGTGTCTATTAATGGAAGGAATACTCCAAATCCCATCTATATAGGAAGACTCACAGCTAGGTATTGTATAATTGTGGGTTTTCACCATTCATATCCCAATTCAGGAAACAACTGATGAAGTGAAGAACACATTTATCTATTTTTTCTCCTCTGGTGGCTCTGTGAAGAGTTGTAGCTGTTGTTCAGGCAGATATGCTTAAGAAGGGACTTTAATTTGTGCTTCAGGATAACTGGAAATGTCACAAAATTTTGAGTTTTTCGAATGACAAAATCCTCACAAACTGAGAGCACAGGACCCCTTTATAAGAGTCTTAAGAAGAAAAATATTAAAATCTGTGGTACTTGGGAGCACTGTGCACAGCCTGCAGTGTCCTATAAAGTTCACTCTCAAGGAGGTTTACTTACCTGATGGCTGGGTGAAAAGCGCAGGTTAACAAAACACTTGTGCTGGTGCTGCCCAGGGGAGCTCCTCAGCAGATGTACGCGTGTTAGCAAATCTGGCTCAGTTTGCATCCCCTCTGCCTGTTCCCTCTTCACAGACCCCCGTGTTTCGCTATGACCGGTTCATTGGCTAAGCAATGGTATTTCTGATAATTTGGGTCAATAACTGCTGTATCACCATTGCTACATCGATTAAGCAGTTAAAATACAGCATTGTGAAACCGATGAGAATACAGTACGTTGAAGTTACAGCTCACTACTGCTTCCAGTCACTTCCACAGAAAGCAATAAAAAGTACAATCAATGAATTGGGATTTCATCAGCAAGATTTAACCTCAGTCATCATCCGTAGCAGGGCTGAGGTTTTAAAGACCACGTCGTGACCCTTCAATATGGCTTGGATACAGAGGCCTGGGCTGAACCAGCCATCTCTGGTCATGGATTTGTTTATCATCAGAGATAATTTTGTTTTTACCATTACTGAATTCCCTGTGTGCATGTATCTTCCCTTTGTCTCTGCCATTCAGAACAGTCTCCATTTCTTGTTAATTTATAAACAGTGCAATGAAATCAAATGAGACTCCCGTAGGGCTTTCTTTTTATTGTAAACATGGTAATGCTCAGTGAAAACACCAAGGTATTTCAGCTACTAAACCCAGCAGGAAAAATAACAGTTTTGGGGAGATGGTGGCAAGTCAAATATACCATTTGTTCAAAGTAGCATCTACAATACTTTGTTATTTTGTAAGCATGCAACATACAGTTTTTCCCCCAAGAAAGATTTTTTCTGGCCATATCAAAATGGAAATCTCAGGTAAGCCTATCTGTGCACAATATATGCTGAATGTACATGTTCTTCATTTTGTGGGAAAAAGAAAAAAAAACCCAGATAGTAGTCGAGACCTTGTTTCACCTTTTGGACATGTGAAAGATTACGTTGTCTCTTTCAGTCATTCCAAATAAAACAATGGGATAAAAATGTGCTTAAACACTCTGCAAAGTTCTGCTCAGTCCCATCATCAGATAGAACAGCAAATTCACTTTCCACAAAAAGAAAAAAGAAAGCTTTGTTAATATCTGATCCTGGTGGAACTGAGTGACTGCTTCTTGCTTAAAAAAGGCTAAAAAATGGGAATTAATTACACTGAATACATAAATTCCGATAGAAATAATTTCTGTTTCTAGACATGGGACATTGCTCTTTATTAATTTTATGATGTTGCAGATCTACTGAGGTTATAACATACATTAAAAGTAGGCGCCAAGCTTTCTTAAATTGAAGGGTTGGCTATGCCCGTGCCTCGCCTGTGATAGCCAGGATCAATCGCTGTGTACCCAGCGCTTGTACACCTGAGAGGCTACAGTGGATGTCTCTCTCCTCACTCCATGAAGCAGAAGGACGTTATTTTTTTTTTAGTAAAGTAGAGCAATGTGGCAACAACACAATTGTTCTGCTGGGTGAATCCTTAAACAAAGCGAGATAGAGAGAACTGATAGACTATATCTAAAGTCTATAAAAAGTTAACAGCCTCTTCTCAATAATTACGTATCTATAAAAAAATAAAGATGATACAGGGCCAAAACTTAATGGCATTTATGTTAATGGAATACTGAACACTCACAGGCTGTAGATATCTGCAAAAGTGGGTCACATAGAAGCTTTATGTTGTATATTCTCTTCAGCATGTGTCTGTTCAAATAAACTTTTTCTGTGTAAAGTGAGCAAGTCACCTCCAGTATTGCACCGCTGCAGTGCATGATGCCTCTGTTCCTGTGAAATCAAGGAGGACTGAAAACCTCCCATTTGTTGCTGGCTGATACCCATTTGTTTAATCTTCAGGTAAGGGCAAATCTCCTGGTTCCATGTCCTTCTATTTGTCTTTGCTCACATAAAGTTCCATTGCCTACAAAGGATGGGAACAAATGAAAATGAGGACTTAATTCCAGCTGATACCAGTCCATTGTAGCTTTTTACTGGATTTGCAGCAGGCTAGTTTCACTGGGCTGCCCTGCCTTGCCAGCATGGTGAGTGAGAACCTCCATGTCTGCATGATGAAAGGAACCCCCAAAGTCATCTCTGCAGAGATCAGAGTGAAAGCGCATTGTGGGATGATGGGAAAATTCAAAGACCTTTGGGAATGCAGAGAAATACATTCCCCTCTATTTTTTTTTAACTGGAAACTCTGGTCCTCATTTTCTTGCTGCTTTTATGAAAAATTCAAAGTTATATCAGGCATTAAAATGACAAATTGGCTGATTTTGTCTGTTGTTATAAATATGGAGCACTATTTGCTTGTCAGGCAGCTTCATAATTAGCAGCGGTCTATGTGGTATCAAGGCTAGAGATCATCAGATCAAGTTTCATGTTTATTCCACAGCCAGCATCTTTCCTATTGCTAATGAAAGTGTCTCCCAGGGACTGGCATATTTGAGCCTGGCAGCTATGTAACATTACTCTTTGAGCTTCACTTCCGTCCCAAACCTCATTCTCATTTGGGTTTTGATCACATCCCATATTTATAAATGTAACCTCTTATCAAATATGTTTTCAATAGTGCTTTTTAAGGCACAACAAAACAGTATGTTTTCTAGTAATTTTTTGTTGCTAGTAAGCATAAGTGTGTGTTTGTGGGGTGTGTGTTTATGTGATCGTGGAGCGTGGTCAGCTCTGCTGTTTTGTATGGGTAGGGCATCTGCATTCACGAAGGCGTAAAAGCCCATCAAGTTCCTAGTAGTTCACAGTTTGCCTTCTGCTTCTTCCCAAAGCTGAATGCTTTTAGTTAGGGAAACGACGATGTCTCTGAAAAATCATGATTTAATGAGGAAAAGAATTGCAAGTAATGCAGAGGTGGAAGTGGGATTCCTTAAGAGATTCCATGCTTTCGTTTGCTAAACTACTCCCTGCAGAAAATCTCATCTTACCTTTTCCCAGTCTAGCCTTCATACTGTTATTATGACTATTTCTGTATAGCATGAAGAAATTGATGGTTTGGTATAAGCAATAAGATCACAGGACTTTTGATACTGGAGTATTGGATCAGTTGTCATGTCATGACATACATATTCATAACCTAGCAGGCCTTGTAGTCGATTTATGCATAAGGGACTGATAAGAAAAAACCTGATTTATGATGATCTCAAAAACATGGTCTCCCAAGATGTATTCTGCAGCTTGGAGACCTACAGTTTAGGCTCTATTAATTTTACAGTGCTGTCTGGAATTATCCATCTGTTTAAAGGTTAACTGTCTTTACACTTTTGAAATGGGTAGTTCTGTTTTGGTTCTTGCTTTGTTCATGCCACTGATTTATAAATTATTAAATCTATCACCGCACAAAAAGACTGAAATTGGTTGCCAGATTACAACATCTATTTATTTCAAACTTTCCTTAGCAACTTTTGATATTATCTTAAATACTCCCTGTTATGTGTTGGGAGGAGGGGAAATGTTGAACCCCATGGCATGTGTTGTACAATTCAATGAACTTTCTGCAAGAAAACACCATATTATTACACAAATGTCACCCTGTGCCGTGAGGAGCACATCAGACAAAGCCTTCAACACATCACCATACCAGACAAGCTCTAGCATGTGGTCCCACAGTGAGAGAGATGGTGGGGTCTCCTGTTGGAGAAAGAGCTACAGAGAATACACATAGAATTTGACCTTTCTTTATTCGAGTAAAGCAGTCAAACTAATGTTTTTCTTCTTTTAGTGGTGTTGCTTGAGTGGCTAGGGCCGTGGACTCGCCCCTTTCCTGTCAGGGCAGCTGAGCTGATCTTGCTTGTTTGAAAACTCATTGGAGGGGAGCTGGGAAGAAGTGAAGCTGTGACGTGCATGGGGTGGCTCTGGGTCCATGTGCCATCCTGCAGGCACCCACCACCCCTTGCCTAAGAGCCTGTTGTGAGTGAACAGCAGTGTGGAAAACAACTGAGGTCCGTGGTTCCACCACACAACCTTTTGTTGCCTGAGTGCAGGTTGGCTTTATGGTGCTTGTTGACAATAATTAATCTATAGGGGACAAACACAAAGTTCTCCATCACCTCTTCTACAGAGCACCCTTCTGCCAGTGCTCTTCAGCATCTGGGCAGTTGTTTTCATTTTTAACACATGATCATTTGAAAAGCCAATTGAAATGCATACATCTAGCAGGAAAGAGTG